>NC_041395.2:153733308-153958308 GCF_900747795.2 Erpetoichthys calabaricus
CAGTGGGCAGAATTGAAAAAACTGCTTTGAAATGTTGGGGCATCAACTGTGTATCCTAGTTTAATTGTCCCAAAACAACAAACAAAAATATAATTAATGGCACCAGTAACAGAAAATTACAATGCAGTTGGCTAGTTCAATAGAAAAAGAGTTCCTTTTAGGGAGGCTCAGGAGTCGTCTAGGACCTTGCTCCAGGCTGAGTTTAGGTCCAAAAAGCAGACAATCTTTTCTGGGGACCATTGAAGTTTTATAGATTTCCAACCGGAAAGGTGAGGCCAGCTCTGAGTGCTACGGTCGGGTCAGTTGCCCTCTCCAGGTGGCTTCTCACAGCTGCAAGTGGAAAGGGAGAAAGTATTAGTGTAAATGATCACTCTCATCACACCATGGTTCCACTTACCACAGCAGAGCCAGAAAGGTGATACCCAGGCACACTTGCGTGACATGGGGTATAATCTACAACCTTGATAGCCCAGAATCCTGGTAGGAATAAACTGGCATAAAGGAAGTATAGAGGTGGGGCCACACCACTAAGTCCTGTGATATACTCTTGGTAATTAGACCACAGGACATTTATGTGTGCTTTGAGCAACAACAGCTGTCTAATGGATGACATGAATGAAAACAGTTCAGAACAGTTCCACTTGTGCCCAAAAAGCAACTGCAGATAATCAAGAAAAATACAGTGTGACCAATCTTGTTGATGTCAGCAGAGATGTATTACCACTGAATCACCACAGAAAGCCAATTGTCTGCCACCTTTACCAGTGTCTACTAAGTGCTGTCCAGAAAGAAAACAAGAATGCAGGAGTTCAAATAAGTGAAATAAAATAATGAATATGTGCTTCTAAGTCTCCATAACATGTTTGAGAGAATTTAAATATAAATTTAAGGTTAGAAATAGGCACATAAATCAATTGATTGTCATGCTAAATTCACATGTTCTCTCTCTTCTAGCTTCTCTATTGCTAGAATTATTAAAAAAAGGAATTTGTTTTTTGAGCCCACAAAAAAATAAGAGATAAAAAACGCTACATAAAAGGTAAAGTTGGACTGACGAAAAAAAGACAAGCAGCTGCTGACTTTATTGGACAGCTGACTTGATGCAATTAAGATCAATGTCCTCCAGATAGATTGCAGAGAATTCAAATGACAGATGCAAGGCAGCCACCAACTGTGCAGATAACCAAAACCAAGGAATCTGCCACTTGCTGGAGGGTCAGACTGCTCACAGACAAAACAGAGGCATGGAAGTGATCTCTTAAACGTATGGTTTGTGGCTTATGGTTGGCAGGTGCACAGACAGAACAGAAGCACAACCATGTGGGAAATTGGCTGACCAGACAAACAAAACAGTTTTGCTGCAATCTGGAAGAACATGTTAAATGTAAAACTCAGCCTAGAAGAACTGAACAACCACAGTTAAGTAAAACTATGATGGACTAATAGAACAAGAAAACATAAAACAAAAAGAAGTCTTTAGGCATTTCCTGCAAGGTTGTACTTACTCCAGATCTTCCGATTTCCTAACAGTCTACTAACTAGCCAAAACAAAAAGGTAACTTTATTTTGAAACAAAGAATAAATAAAGTTATTTTGCCCAAATAAATAATTCATGCTTTCTTTCTTATAGTCTTAATTACATTAAATGAAATCTTTTAAAAAATTTTTCTTAAAACAATGAAGTTGTTTTTTTTTATTTCTTGGAGGAATCACATTTTCTCTTTCTTTTACCAAACATGGCACAAATTACCTTGAACATTACTATAATAGTGGCATACACCACGTGGCAGAGCACACCTGTGGCATGCTATGACAGTATCATCATGAATCTGTGAACTTCAAAGCATAAAAAAGAATTGTCACAAAAACAAGACAATATTAGACCAAAATCAAAATATACTAATGTGTTGCTAATTTATTGGTGTTCAGAACTTGTAATGGGTTTATGACACTAACCAATCGAGCTTTAAAGATGTTTCTTGAAAATTTCACTAACCTATAAACATTCCCCTATGTACTGCTTAGTTTCATTATATACCTGAGGAGTCTCAAGCACAAAATAGTGAAACACTAACTAATACAATATGGCTTGCAATGTGGCCTATTAAGTGTAAGAGACTTAAAACAAATCAGGACTTTTCAGACGTGTCAAATTTCAGACCCATCTCCAAGTTGCCCTTTCTTTCTAAAATTCTGGAGATGTTTGTCTTTCTACAGCTTCAAACTTTTTAAATTGAAAATGCATTTTTAAAGTATTTCAGTCTGGTTTTAAGATACACCACAGCACTGAGTCTGCACTTTTAAGGGTTCTAAACAATCGCTTTTTAATAAGTGACTCTGGGGATATGGCAGTCTTGGTGCTGTTAGATCTAACTGCAGCATTTGATACAGTTAACCGTGACATGCATGTCTCCTGTCTTAAGCAGTTTGTGGGTATACAAGGGAACTGCTTTGGAATGGTGAGGTCATACCTCACAAGCAGAAGCTTTTTAGTCAGCCTGGGCAATTGGTCCTTATTCTTGGTGCCTCTCACCTGTGGGGTATCTCAGGGTTCTATGCTGGGGCCTATTCTGTTTTCACTGTTCATATTGCCCATAGGATCCATTTTTAAAAAACACAATTTCTTACCATTGTTACACAGATATATTTTCCACTGAAACAGATAAAAACAAATTCTTTTAAACCTTTATTGGAATGTCTGGAAGATACTAAAACATGGATGTCACTTAATGACATTGAAACAGAGATTGTGTGTTTTGGACCTTCTGCTCTTTTTTTTGCTACAGAAATTAATCTTTGCTCCTTGACTACTACTGTAAACCCTTTGCAAAAAAATCTTGGTGTGATTTTTGATAATGCCCTCAGATTTGATAAACAAATTAACTCCATTATTAAAGTCTGTTTCTATCAGCTCAGGATATTGGCTAAGGTCAAGCCCTTTCTTTCTGTTCATGATTTTGAAACACTAATTCATTGTCATTGTCTCTTCTCGGCTTGACTATTGCAAGTCATTATACATTGGACATAATCAGTCATCCCTTGCTCATCTTCAGCTAGTCCAGAACGCTGCTGCCAGGCTTCTAACAGGCACACAAAAACACATTACACCAGTTTTAGCTTCTTTTAACTGGCTTCCGGTTCGCTACAGCAGGGGTCCCCAACTGCCAGCAATGGAGACTCACTCAGCCTTTCCAGAATGCTTGTCGGGCAGGGCTTTGCAGCGGCGCAGAGAGAGGAGAGAGACCGAGGTGAGAAGAGAGTATTACAACAAAGTATTTTTATGGTCCCGACAGTTTCCCCATATGACACGAGTCTATAGAAATCTCATTACTATGAAGTACATTCAGCAGATACTTTCAATACAACGAAGTGACCTTGAAATGCCTGAATGAATCATCCGCAGAGCAGTTAGATCTGTGGTCTCAGCTCAGTTGTGCACATTTGCACAATGATCACCAAACAGAAACATTGTAAAAAAAAATTCTTTCTGCGAACTTTCCTCGTACTGTTTTTTTTTTTTTTTTTTTTCTTTTTTTGTTTTTTGTGGTTTTCAGTGATACCTTTTTGCTTATTGCTTGTCAACATATGAAAAACATCCATTGGAATTTAATTCATTGTCAACCTCCTATAGAAACAGCAGATACGAAAAAACAATAACAGTGTTAATGTTTGTGATGTGTAATCTGTTGGAGTGACAAATGCAATGCATATGTCTTTGTTATATGTAAAAAAAGAAGAAAAATCTTGGGTTGCAAACATATGCGAACTGCTTATGAACTTAATATTAATAGAAATGTAAATTGTGTATAAATCTGCCCTATGAACCCGACCCGAATCCTCAACCCAAACCCCCCAATACTACCACCCCGGTCCCTGGAAAAATTAGCTTCTAGTTAAGTGGTCCTTGCTGTCAAAATGGTTGGGGACCACTGCGCTACAGAATTGAGTTTAAAATTTTACTGTTTGTTTTTAAGTCCCTGAATGGTTTAGCCCCCTTTTATGTTACTGACTTCTTACACCCTTACTCTCCTTCACCGTCACTGAGGTCCTTTGACCAGAAGTTATTGGTTATGCCAGGATATAGACTTAAGCTTAGAGGGGACTGTGCTTTTGCAGTAGTTGCCCCTAAGCTTTGGAATAGTCTACCTTTTTATATTATGTCAGCACTAACTTTGGTCACTTTTAAATCCCACCTGGAAACTGTGTGTGTTTATATACACATATTGTATATACTGTTGCATTGCTGTATTTATGGAAGCTGTACAGCACTTGGGTCAATTTCTGCTGTTTTTAAATGTGCTCTATAAATAAAATTGACTTGACCTGAGTTAAGTCTGCATATATTTTGCAGAATGTTCAGGTTTCCCTTCAAATAATGAATTTGCTTCTGTGTAGTGAATTTCCCCTTGAGATTAATAAAGTATCTATCTATCTATCTATCTATCTATCTATCTATCTATCTATCTATCTATCTATCTATCTATCTATCTATCTATCTATCTATCTATCTATCTATCTATCTATCTATCTAGTGCTTATTACGGCTGGAATAGGCTTCAATCTCCTGCAACCTTATAATTAGGATTAAATTGAGTACAGCAGATGGATGGGTAAATTAAGAAAAACAGAATTTTTAAAATTTAGGTGAATTATTTTAATTAATTTTCTTTCACTATTAATGAGTTATGAACATCTCATTATTGAGGATAAGTTTATTTATGAAGTTGTTTCTTTTTAATTCTGTAATTCATCTAATAACTTTTTTTGCAAATTTATAGAGCATTATGTTACACCTTAAATGATGATGTCAAGAAAATAATCATGGTGAACTTTCTGCATTAGATTAAAATCTATGCTGCTTGCTCTTCACTGCAAAGATGTGCATGGCAAAGAGACTGAATGGAGTAACAAAATCTTCCCGAACTCCCCTAGCTTATCATACTTACAATGGTCCATCTTTAAAAGCATTATTGACAATGACAAACACCCGGCAGTGTTTTCCAAAATGGAAAATTACTGTGAATCCAGACAGAATTAATTTGTATTAGTATAGTCCCCTTTGGTAATTCAAGTATGTAGAAGCAGATGGTTTTCAGACTCTGGTCTCTAGCAATCCTCCATCACCCAATAGTATAAAATTTGGTAAGTTAAAGGAACATTGTCACAGCTTCAGAATAGATTGGTTGTGTATTTTATGCAACAGATATCTGCTGCAGCCATGTCCTTCTGACTGGGCCTGGGGCTTTAAACACTTTTTTTTTTTTTTTTTTTTTTACCATTTTGTGCATTATAAAGAGCTATGAATTGTAAATACTTGCCTTGCACCTGCTACAGCCAGGGTATGCTCTAGCTCTTCAATGCCTAAAACTAGAATAAGAAGATTTTAAAATGAACTGAGAACTATATTCAAGCAGCATTTCACTTAGGGTTCTGTTGCATTTACAGTGTTTAAATAGCTTGAATTTGTGTATACCTCTTAAACATGAGCAAAATGGTATGCCAAGGATGTTCCGTGTTTTGTAGAACATCCAGGAGGATAGCAGAAGTCCACTTGTGAAAATCATATTATGATACTGGTAATAAAAGTTTGTAAGGTGAGATGTTGATGCTGCAAAAGTCAAGGAGATTACCATAGGGTCGGCCCTACCTGAAGTTGTGAAAGTTGCATCAACACAATAACCCAGCTACCCTTTGCTGTTGCTGAAGAATGTGTGAGAAGCATTAAACTGTTATTTGACCCATGACTAAGTGGGTATTAAGGAAATGTCATGTATTCAGGAATAACTATGTCTAAAATGTAAAGACATACATTTTGTGTTGCATATTCTTGAACTGTGGCTGCATTAGTCCTAAAAGGCTGCACGTTGCTGGTGGATATTTTGAAAATGTCACACTTTACTATGTGTAAAATAAAAATGTTCAGAAACCCTACTTAAAAATGGGACTTATTTGAAGATAAAATTTATTAGTACTGAGAAAATCCATGCCTACTAATATACACACTAAAAAATGAAAATTGATGTAAAGCTTTAGAGAGATCTTACATTTATTTTTATTGGTATTCAATGTAGTTGGGAGCCTGTGCCAGTGGTACCTAATTCTCCTCTCTTTTACTCTGAAAAGCAGCTGGTTAATTCTCATATTGGTTTTTCTATCTTTTTGTTGAAAGAATATTTTTAGAATCAGAAATTTCAGTTTTCAAGAGAAAGAAAAAATTCTTGGGAGTCCAAGTTTTTTTAAAAAAAATTAGAACTGTTTTGCCAACAGTGACATCTTTTCTTTGCATGGTTATATAGTAAATTATACAAGGAGAGGGCCTCATTTTAAGCAGTAATTCTTCTATAAAATGTATCCTTTTTATAGGTGTACTATGTTTAGCAGTCATCTTGAAGGTTTAAAATTTTAATGTTGCTAGCTATGTTTTAATTTACTCCTAAGTGTTTGGACTGATCTGTTTTTCACTACTTCAGTTTCTCACTAGCTAAGATTTGCCTTTTTCATCTAAAACACACTTTTCTGCAATTTTTTGGATAAATGAAGTAACTATATACAACAAGATTTGATGTCTTCCATCTGTTTAAGCAATATCATTTTTGGTACTGATGAATCAATAATAACACTTTCCATAATACAGAGCTCATGATAAGTTATTTATCTGCTATTTCTAAAACATTAACAATAATTTTATTTGGGTGTGCACTTGCTAACTCTCCTCACTAAGAGTCTTCATGCTCCAAAACAAATGGCAGCCAGGGTGGTGACCCATCCTTTTCATGCACCCATGTTGTTTTCTACTAAGTGCTACTATAGCAATAGTTTTTTATGAATCAAATTGTAATAACTTTGATGTGTGTGGACTGTAACTTATTCTGCAATTCCATGTGTCACTGAATGAATGCCTAAAAAATTTTATGTCAATACTATTAAAATACACACATATGTGGTGAGAGGTGAGGACAGCACAGCTGCAAATCTTTAGAGGGGGCTGTCATTTTTTCATAATTTAACTTTTACAGTGCATATACACACATTGTGCTGATAGCTAGGTAACAGTATATTGATTATAATTAACAATAAACAAAAGAACAGGTTCTTCAAAAGACCAATGTTTAAAGAACAAAAATTCAATATATACACTTACCTACTGTATTTAAAAAAAAAAAAAAAAGCAGACAGACCACATAATTCCACATATTCAAAAATTGTAATTTATTCTACACAATTGAAAACCCAATGTCATAAACCTAAACATGTATATTTAAAAATTATTACAATACAATAGGAAGTTACAAAGCAAACATGAAAAACTAATATATAAATATAAAACACAAGTTATTTTTGCATATTTGAAAGTAGTGAGTCTTCTGCCTTCTTGTAACAGTTCATTAGCCTTGGCAGTGTTCACATCCATACCTGTGGAGGATTGCCTTCTTAAACGGGCTTTATTATTCACTCACATGTTACTGACCTGAAAGTGCCTCCACCACTGAAATACAGCAGTGCAGCTAATTGTGTCATCACTGTATGCTTGCCATAACATTTCAAGGGTTTCATTACTGCTCTTCCAAAGCTTAACGCAGAATTCTATCACACGCCTCTGCTGTACTCTAAAGAATGTCTTCTTTATACACGGTGAAGACGCGAATGATGTGCTTCCACTTGCTGTGACAGAACGCTGAAGAATAGGGCGGTCCAACTGCAGGTTCACACACGCCGATATATTCTGTTCACAAACAACTGCAAAGCATTTCCATGTCTGCCTCACTGACAGAGAACTAGGGACAGTCTGTTTTGTCTTGGTAGAGTTCTATATTACTCTACTTTCCCCTTTTGTATTCTTTATTGTGTACGATTTATTAAAATGCCTCACATCTCATAGATTTGCCACTGTTTATAAGGTATTGTATTTTTATAAGTTCTCCCCACCTTCCCTTCTACATCAATAACCTCAGGCAATTACATAGAGTAAAAGACAAGCAGGTGTGATACTTAGCCCGGACACAAACAGACGGACACCATGTTTAAGTCCACCACACGTTTATTGTGCATAAACACAGTCCAATAAAGTGCACAACCCAGTGCCTCAAGCACCAAACTCCCCCAAAGTCCAGGCCTCTCTCAGTCTCTCTGCCTGCTCATCAGGCCGCCTCCACTCTCCTGCACACAAACCTTGTCCACTCCTCACCCGACTCCAGTCCTCCTTTGCAGGGAGGCGGCCCCTTTTATAAGTGCCCGGATGGGCTCCAGGTGATCCCCGACACTCCCTAGACACTCCCTTGTGTGGCGGAAGTGCCAGCTGTATTCCCGGAAGCCCTCCGGGTGCTCCCAATCTTCTTCCCCCCAGCACTTCCTGGTGTGGCGGAAGTGTTGGGGTTCCGGGTCCTTCAGGCATAGGGGCGCCCCCTGGCGGAGACCACGGGCCCCTAAAAGGGTTGGGCTTCCAAGCCCTGCACCCGTGGCCCCTCAAGGAACCAGGGCGGTCGCCCTCTCATGGTCTGGAGGAGGCATGAGCCCTCCTCCTGTCTTCCTGGGCATCCCGGCTGGGTGCCACCCCCAGCTGTCTGCCACACAGGAGTTAAGTTATAACTTTAAATAATATATTATTGATAGTATTCATAAAATAATAACAATAAGCAAAGTGTATGTGAATATTGGCAACCATGCAACCTGATAAATGCTGATGTGTAGTTTCAGGCAGCACACAGACTTGTAGTTCTTAAATGTCTCTAGTTATGTCAGCTTTCTTCAGCACAGGCTGCATGCCTGTGTCAATATGGCTGCCAAGTTGTGCTTTTCAGTGTATTGTCTTTCTGGCCATTGTGCGATAGAGGGAGGGGTAAAGAGGCCACATTTATACATTCTCTGTCCAAATCCTAAGACCAATAGGGTGGTGTGGTACAGAATGGCTTCTGATTCAAAACCAATCCCAAATAGTCATAATTCAGACCAGTAGGGGGGCACAATGCCTGCCCCCAAAACCATTTCTTGAGCTGATGCTTGCCAGCTAGGTAATTTGACCTTCATGCAGTGGTTGGCTGAGAAAGTATATTCAACAGAGAATCACTTGCCCCAACCCTGCCATATAATTCACAACACGAGTCAGTCCTAAAGACTCAGGGGGGTTGGTTAGTTAGTTAGACATGAAAGCATTGCTGCTCTCATCATTGAAATCCTGAAACACTAACACTACACTTGCTTTGTCTGACTCACACCACAACAGTCTCATTATTTTTCAATCAGCCCTCGTTCATAGGTCTTATAACAATGCATGTAAGAGCCAATTTCACAATCATCAAGGGGTTCTGAATAACCACTTAAGAAGTCCAATTATGTGATAGACCAATTAGCTGACATATTTTAGGAGTCGCGCACCCCTCTCCAGGGTTATAGGTTAGCACAGCTGAACAGCTAATAATTACAAACAAGACAAAAATACAATTTTAATATATGTGACTAACAAAAATTGTAGTATATACCACTAATAAATTTTTGCTATCAACCATAATAAACTGTTATTACCTGTATAACAAATTTTTCAATAACATGGACATGAGGCTCCAACCATAAAAGCATAATAATTCTACTAATTTGTTCAATGTCCAAATAACTCCTCATATATTATTCCTATTAATTGACAAGGGTAAGAACTACTATACTATTACAGTTTCTTATTTTTCATTACTGTGTATTGATTATAACCACCTAGCTCAGGATTATTTGGGTAATGTTACAACTCTAATGTTGCCTAGAAAATGATTGTTGGTGCGTATCATCATATCAGCATGCACTCCTACCCAATGTAATTTAATTGCCTTTCAAACAGAAATTTGAAATTCACGGAGCTTAATTAACCACAGCCAAAATGTGTAGGGGGCGGCACGGTGGCGCAGTGGGTAGCGCTGCTGCCTCGCAGTTGGGAGATCTGGGGACCTGGGTTCGCTTCCCGGGTCCTCCCTGCGTGGAGTTTGCATGTTCTCCCCGTGTCAGCGTGGGTTTCCTCCGGGCGCTCCGGTTTCCTCCCACAGTCCAAAGACATGCAGGTTAGGTGGATTGGCGATTCTAAATTGGC
The DNA here is from genome assembly GCF_900747795.2 of Erpetoichthys calabaricus. Classification (NCBI taxonomy): domain Eukaryota; kingdom Metazoa; phylum Chordata; class Cladistia; order Polypteriformes; family Polypteridae; genus Erpetoichthys; species Erpetoichthys calabaricus. The sequence goes on from NC_041395.2 coordinate 153,743,378, forward strand.
CCTAGTGTGTGCTTGGTGTGTGGGTGTGTTTGTGTGTGTGTCCTGCGGTGGGTTGGCACCCTGCCCAGGATTGGTTCCTGCCTTGTGCCCTGTGTTGGCTGGGATTGGCTCCAGCAGATCCCCGTGACCCTGTGTTCGGATTCAGCGGGTTGGAAAATGGATGGATGGATGGAAAATGTGTAGGTAAGTGTGAGCCAGCAACTTCATCTACTTAAATACAAGCAAGAATAAGGTCTTGTGAGGACTGACATGTTGATGATGATGGTGATGATGATGGTTGAGGACTTTTGCTTTGTTTCATCTTCTCCTCTGAAGAGGAGGTGAGAACAATTCTGTTTACCCTTTATTCTTCCAAATTTAGGTGAAAATACACACCTAACTTTGCAGCACTCTTGTAATTTAAATAAATGGTAACATGAATCATTAAAATGACCAATTGTATTAACAGTCTGGCTGGCTGAATGTACAAAGACTTCTCTATTTATCTTTTGTGTTGTACTGTAGCATTCACAACAGGGAATTGTAGCTTAGTTACTTTACTGGGTAAGGATGGTGTTTCTTGTAAAGTTAAAAAAGATTAAGACATTTGCTTTGGAGAGTTGTATAAGTTTGAAATAGATGAAAAAGTGTGCCAAAACCAAACCCCATGTGCCATAAAGGGTTTTGCTTAACATTATACAGACCTAAGGTCAACTTTAGTTAACTTCCAGTTTTTGTGACGATGCCATAAATAATGGTGTATTTTTTGGTGCTTCCTGACTTTTTTCTAAAGACTAGCCTTAATTGACAAATTCAGATTTAAACTGAAAGTATAAACTCAAAATTATAAAAAATATGGCACTACCCTTTGTTACTCTCAGAATATGGTGGATTTAATCATCCATTTTAAGTTCTAAACACAAATTTGAAAGTTACAGTGCATGTAATTTTGTTTCAACATGTTGCCATTGCCCCAGTCCATAGGGCAAAATTTAGCTTATTTTACAAAGTCTTCAGCTATACAATTGCCCCTTGCCATCTCTCACTGTTCAGTTAAGATATTGACAGGAATGATTCACAGATTGAACAGATGTAAGTGACATTTGATTTCTTACAATGTAGGGATCTTATTACTAAATTGCTATCCAACATCTAGTTCTGAATTCATCCCTATAAATAATATGTGAAAGGAGTGCTCAGTATTCTTAGCATACTGTATAGGTACAGAAATGGTAAATGGGAGGTTGATAACAAGCATATATATAGACCAGATATGTTGTGTTTAGTTCTTCTGCTTTTACAGAAAGAAAGCAAAAATGTTCTATTTCCCCAATGTTTCATTTTTGGAATTTTTAAAATATATTAAGGTTAACCAAAAATATAGTAGAGTCTGGCCAGAAAAAAAACACTGATATTTCACTGCACTGTAATTATAGTACTATTTTTCTTCTCATACATCAAATCACTACAAATTCAGATATTTCTTTCATAGCCTGAAGTGTCAATTCAGATTTCCAAATATTTTAAAATCCCTAGAGATAACAATTTCTGATAAAACAAGTTATTAGTAAAACTGCATTCTGTGCCAAATGCTATGTCATCAATTAAAAACTGCTGGTATACAACTTTTCTTGGTGCATATTTGACTGCTGTATGTACATTTTACACAATGTAAGTTTTTTTCTATTCTTCTACCAATTGTTTTTTTCTTTTTATACTAGTAGTGTTCCTTTTTCAATATAACAGTACAAGAAAAAAGAGCTTGAGTTTCAGATATGAACAAATTAGTGTTAAGACTGGTCATACTACAACAGGATACAGTTAGGTCCATAAATATTTGGACAGAGACAACTTTTTTCTAATTTTGGTTCTGTACATTACTACAATGAATTTTAAATGAAACAACTCAGATGCAGTTGAAGTGCAGACTTTCAGCTTTTTTCAGTGGGGTGAACAAAACGATTGCATACAAATGTGAGGCAACTAAAGCATTTTTTAACACAATCCCTTCATTTCAGGGGCTCAAAAGTAATAAGACAAATTAAATAACTGGAAATAAAATGTTCATTTCTAATACTTGGTTGAAAACCCTTTGCTGGCAATGACAGCCTGAAGTCTTGAACTCATGGACATCACCAGATGTTGGGTTTCCTCCTTTTTAATGCTCTGCCAGGCCTTTACTTAAGCAGCTTTCAGTTGCTGTTTGTGGGCCTTTCTGTCTGAAGTTTAGTCTTCAACAAGTGAAATGCATGCTCAATTGGATTAAGATCAGGTGACTGACTTGGCCGTTCAAGAATTTTCCACTTCTTTGCTTTAATAAACTCCTGGGTTGCTTTGGCTGTATGTTTTGGGTCATTGTCCATCTGTATCATGAAACGCCGCCCAATCAATTTGACTGCATTTAGCTGGATTTGAGCAGACAGTATGTCTCTGAACACCTCAGAATTCATTCGGCTGCTTCTGTCCTCTGTCACATCATCAGTAAACACTAGTGTCCCAGTGCAACTGGCAGCCACGCACGCCCAAGCCATCACACTGCCTCCACCGTGTTTTACAGATGATGTGGTATGCTTTGGATAATGAGCTGTTCCACGCCTTCTCCATACTTTTTTCTTGCCATCATTCTGGTAGAGGTTGATCTTGGTTTCATCTGTCCAAAGAATGTTTTTCCAGAACTGTGCTGGCTTTTTTAGATGTTCTTTAGCAAAGTCCAATCTAGTCTTTCTATTCTTGAGGCTTGTGAGTGGCTTGCACCTTGCAGTGCACCCTCTGTATTTACTTTAATGCAGTCTTCTCTTTATGGTAGACTTGGATATCGATACGCTTACCCCCTGGAGAGTGTTGTTCACTTGGTTGCCTGTTGTGAAGGGGTTTCTCTTCACCATGGAAATGATTCTGCAGTTATCCACCACTGTTGTCTTCCGTGGATGTCCAGGTCTTTTTGCGTTGCTGAGTTCACCAATGCTTGCTTTCTTTCTCAGGATGTACCAAACTGTAGATTTTGCCACTCGTAATATTGTAGCAATTTCTCAGATGGGTTTTTTCTGTTTTCGCAGCTTAAGAATGGCTTCTTTCACCTGCATGGAGAGCTCCTTTGACCGCATGTTGTCTGTTCACAGCAAAATCTTCCACATGCAAGCACCACACCTAAAATCAACTCCAGGCCTTTTATCTGCTTAATTGATAATGACATAACGACGGACTTGCCCACTCCTGCCCATGAAATAGCCTTTGAGTCAATTGTCCAATTACTTTTGAGCCCCTGAAATGAAGGGATTGTGTTCAAAAAATGCTTTAGTTGCCTCACATTTTTATGCAATCATTTTGTTCACCCCACTGAATTAAAGCTGAAAGTCTGCACTTCAACTGCATCTGAGTTGTTTCATTTAAAATTCATTGTGGTAATGTACAGAACCAAAATTAGAAAAAAGTTGTCTCTGTCCAAATATTTATGGACCTAGCTGTATATGATAACCTCAGAAAAAAGCAAAGCAAAACAGGAGCAGAATGAACTGCACTAACTAAATTAATTGCTTAGAATACAGGCCATAAAGCAAGGGTCCATTGTGAAGAGCGCCAAGTTGAATTCTCTGCATATTATTAAGGCTTAGCAGCTCATGAAATTACATACAAAACCAACACTTGTTTTCTTTCACTAATTTGTTTCTCAGTTATTGATGTTCAGTCATGTTGCAGCATAGCAAGACAATCTGTGGATCAAAAACTGCTGCCTGTATTGTGCCAGACATAAATTATCTAAAAATTTGCTGAATTACTTACAGGTACAGATACACTTAAGGTAGGTTGTTATAATATTAACATGGAGTCGTGGGTGACAAAGAATAAAGTTAATAGCTATTAATGGAGAGTTGCTATTAAATAAATCTGATGTGATTTTATTTAAAAAAAAATTCTCATTTCCTACTAATTCATAAGAAAAAAAGATTTTTAATGCAGTTTTGAAAATTTCATTTGTAATTAATTGCTTTGCTTTGTCTTAATTGTTAAGCTGTCCCAATATCCGACAGTTTTAAATATGCCAATGAATGGAAATATTGAAGAGGATGGTGTGACATGGACAAATTCCAGGGCTATTTCCTCTTTGCTTATCTCTTTTTGTTCTGTATTAACTGCCATAGTAGTTCAGTTAGATGTCTGGCTAGAACATAGACACTTGTTTGGATGAGAACAGGCTATTTAGACTAGCAAAGATTGTCAGTCCCTTTCACTTTTGCAAAATATCATCCAGTCAAGTTTTGAAGGTCCCAAAAGATCATCTATCCACAACACCACTTGGTAGTTTATTCTACTTACTCTATCTATGGGTCACTGGGTGAAGAAAAATGTTATGTATGACATTTATGCAAAATTTTAATTTAATCTGCTTGCTTCTGTACCTGTGTTCTTGTTTAAGAACTCATTTTAAAGTAAAAATTGGAATCCACTGTGCCAATTAATTTAATAATTCTGAACACTGAATTCTGTCTTATCTCTTCTTAACCTCCATTTGCTTTAACTGTAAACATTCAACTCTTTCCATCTTTCCTCATAGCTCATACGCAGTAGTCCTAGATTCAGTCTGGTTGCTCTTTTTGATCTTTATCTGGTGCTGTTATATCTTTTTGTCAAATGAGATTAGTAGCATGAGAATGATCTCTCTAGATTTGGACTTGACACATCAGGCAGTGTTACTCATCCTTTTTGCTTTATTAATAGCTTCCGCACACTGTCTGGATGTATGCATAAATAAATGAGATGTACTTTCAAGATCAAGAGCCACCCACTGTGTATTAATATTAAACATTTTTTATTTCTTATATGTAATACTTTACATTTAATTTACATTGAATTTTATCTGCCCAAGTCTGAATTCATTTAAGACCTATCTCTAATGATTCTGGTGACTCTACTATATCTTGACACTTAAGTTTATCAGCTGAACAAACTAGCTTCTTAGTTAGCTGCATTTTTATTAAGATTGTTTATTTAAATTCAAAAGAGCAGAGTGGCTAAAGCAGTGATGCCTGAGGGACTCCACTTTTATCCCTGTCTAAGTTGCTTGCACCAAATCCCTTCACTTTCTGTGCGTTTGAGCTAATTTGGCATTGATCTGCCTACTGTGCTGTGAACTGTCTGTTCTTTGGTTTAATCAGTAGCCTCTCATGTGGTGCCTTATAAATAGCTTTTTAAAAATTGAGATAACGAATGACATACAGGTCCCTCTGGTCAAACACTTTTGTTCCTTCTGTATAGAATTCTAGCAGGCAAAAGAATCTTCCCCATCTAGACCTGTGTAAACTGTTTATGATGTGTTGTTTGAGCTTTCCTTTAATAATTGTTGCATTTAATATATGCATGATACACAGGTAAGTTTAATTTGCTATAATTACCATTGTATGGCTGTACCCTAGAAATGTGAACTAATGATTTATATGCAAAAACTAACTTTCTTAGGCACTTTCAGATGCTATCCAGTCATGGTGATGGTGATTTATTTGATTTCAGCCTTTTTTGACCCCAGTAGCTTTTCTAGCTCTGAGATCTGCAAATTACTGAATATTAATTTATAGTCCCTTAGTGACTAGGAGGCTACTGACTTTACTCTTTAAAAAAAAAATTAAATTTCACAGCATTTCTTATTTAATTTTCTGTGTATTCTGATCTAAATTAGTACTGCATTGAATAGAAGCTGAAGTATGCACTTTTTGATCTTTTAGATTATATACACCAATACTTTTGAAAGATACGTCTGGATATGATTAACAAAGAAAAACCAAAAAACAAGTTAATACTGAATGATTTTGGCAGATGAAAGAAATTGGTGACTTCTATTAATATCCAGAAACTTGCGTTAATTTTGTAAGCACAAGTAGAGCAAAAAGAAATGGTGTTACAAGACTTCCAGAAACTTTTTATTTTACCACTGCACAAAATTTTCATATTGGTAAGTACAGGTTAAAAACCTTATAACTGCATTATCTAACTCTATCCCAGACATAACCAACACCAGTTCAAAGCAGGTGATATTTTTAACAAAAATCCTTCATGTGGGGTTAAAGGATTTCAGAGTTGGATATATAAAAGGACTTTATCAGATTGGTGCCATGTGCAAGGCTGTTTCCTGCTACTGAAATAAGCCGTGGCTACTCATGCCACTGAATCACATTACACATATTTGAATCGGTTATGTTAAATAAAACAGCTACAGTGCTGCTCAGAACAATATGGGAGCAGTGAGTGTTATATAGTGTTGTACAGTGGAGTGTGAAAATGTCTACTGAATGCTAGCACAAGAGCTGACATTCAAAACTTGATACTGAACAGTCTTTTTATGACATGGAATAGACTTTCTGGGATGTACTTGCATTAAGTTTATTTTAATATTAAACATATTACGAGCACAACAATTCAAAATACAAGCCTAGTTTTTTGCGCGGATTTTTACCAAAAGTGATGAAGATGCAGTTAATTCAGTGTATCCAAAAAAGACTGAACAATTATTCAAAACTTTTACACTAAAATATTTGCATACAAAGGGTCGTCCTCATTTAATGGCAACTGTGTGTTGAAAATGGTTGTATTCAAAATTTCTGAATTTTGTATATGAAAACAAAATAATTTTTTTGATATTTTATAAATATTTTCTTTTCACATACTCTTTCTTCATTCAATTTCAACATTTTGAAATCCTGCAGAATTGTGCATCAGAGAAGTATACAGTGAAATATACAGCCCATCTACATATGACATAGAAATTAGTTTAGAAAAAGAGTAGGACATCCGAAATTATCAAAGGCAATACAAATTTGGGATAAATATCTTTAGGGATAAAATTATTGACAAATATATTGTTAGGTTTAAGACTTACATCAATTAATATACATTTAAAATTAAAAAAAAATTCAAATTGAAAGCTGAACCGCAATTCGCTTTTTCATTTCAACAGCCAATCAATGTTAATTGTGAATAAATGTATGTATATATTTTTTTGATTTAGGAGTTAAACTTTAAGATTATAATTTTGTTACCTGTATAAATTAATGCTTAGGTTTTAAATTCCTTTGAATGGTGTTTTTTCTTTTCTCATGTAAGAATGGACATAGCCTGTGAACAGTTTTGCTTTTGTTTGTGGAAGATGACAATGACATTACCATGGCTGGAGATATTAAAGTGATAAATGTTCAGGTTATTTTTGAGTTGAATGTTTGGGTTAATTTTGTAAAAGTAAATAAAGAACTTGATATGAAATGTGTAATTTGTAAGCACCATCATTTGAAAATCATTCTTGGGCCACTCTTTAAAGTAAGAGCACATCTAACAATATAGCAGAGATAATGTAATTGAGAATTCTCGGTCTCAGTGCAGATGCTGTTAAAATTCTTAAGTTAAATTTCCAGTTTAAAAAAATATAATAATTAACTCAAGGGTTCCCTGTTATGGACTGGCAACATGTCCAGTGGTAATTCCTGCCTCGCACCCAGTGCGGCTTGACGTTTACTCCGCTTCTGGGGCCCTCAGCTGGATGTAGTGGGTTTGGTAATGGATGTCTGGATTATTGTTATTTTATTTAAGGATTTTTCTAAATTGGTGCATTGGACTGGGACAATTTTGGCCATTGGGTTTTGATTTTCTCTTCAGTTAAATTATCACTGATTTAAACAAAATAACTAAACATATCACACAACATTTTAAAAACTGCAACATTATTTCATTGTAAATTATATTGTGATGTCCATGACAATTCCAACCCCAGTTAGAAAAATGTCTTTTATTGCTGTAGATAAACAAGAAGCCAGCAAATCATTCTTATTTTAGTTTAGTAGTTAACTAAAACAATTGCTAATCTAAATTTTCATGTAATTACAATGGAATCAAGATAACAGATTTAATTCTGCTGTATTTTAAACTAAAACAGATGATAGATCAGTTGCCCATACGAGTGGTATAGCCCCAAACATTGACCATAACCACAGCTGATCAGTTTATAGAAAATAAAATTAATAAAACAGGTGGAAAGACAGATATTTATGTGAAAGTTGAGGGTTTTTTTTATTTTATAGGAAATTTATATAAGCAGCAGTATTTGCTAGAAAAAGTTTTTACATAAAACAGAGTTTAAATGCAGAGTTTGCTGTTAGGTTTCCCGTATTTAGAAATTCTAACTTGATCATCTAGATTTTCACATTGATATTCTGAACAACTTTAAGTTCACGCATTCTGAACCTCATTTTTGATGCGACACAAGGCCTGGCCTTGTATTTAGCCCTATGCCACATTCCTGATACATTACTACTGCATAGTGCATTCTCTGAGTTTGCTCACTTTTTAAAGACTAGTCCCATCTATAAATGTGAAGGCATGTGAAGAGTGGTCTGTGGTTTCGTGCTGATTTTAAAAAATAATTGTAGCCTGCAAAAGTGCAGGCTCCAATCAGGAGTGGGTGGATGCTTGAACGCATCTTGTTCTGGGGACAGTTAGGTTGCCTGGCTGATTGCAAAGGCACATATGAATGCGAGTGTCAGTCAGGTGCCTCATGATTGCCTCGGAGGGAGTGGTGTGCCCACACTCTCGCCACATTAGAGTGGTGAAGTATAAGAGGAACTGCCCAGGACCCATAGGTGGGGGGGGGGGGGGGAGGGGGGGACGAAGAGACAGAATGAAAGAAACCTGAGACACGAGGGTTAACGGATGGAGAAAAGGGTAGGAGCGAGAGAGAGAGCTAGTGTAAGACCGGGAAACGGAATTGTGAGCCCCAGAAGTGGAGTGTGTGGCTTAGGGTTGCTCCTGCTGAGCATGAGAGCAGGAGCAACAATATTACTCTGTAGGGGCTCCCCTGCAAGGAATGGTAGCAGGAGTCTGAAGGAGTGGAGACTTGACGGTGCTCTGTTGAGCTCCATGGGATGGGTGATGGGGACACTAGCGAATCAGAAGGTTGTCTGCACCTGTTGGTTGACGTCTCTCCATTCTGCAAAACCTGCATAGGGTAAACTGTGGAGATGTCAGTTTTAAAGGGATGCACCAGGACTTGGGAAGTTTAAGGACAGCTAAGAGATTTTAACCTCGGTTTTATAGAATGTTCATTTATATGGATATTTCAACCTCCACCGGCACAAGGATTGTTTTTATGGATTAATTATTTAAGAATATTTGATGCACTGCACCGTTCTGAGCACTTGATTTGTCGGATTAAAAAAAAAAACCACTGTTCATTGTTGCACCTACCCCTTGTCTGGATGTATGTCTCCTCACCTGCCTGGCTAATCTTGGTTATGATTATCAATGTTTCAAGTTCACAAGGCTCCCGATTGAAACAGGTTGTGTGGAGCCGACCTGGACTGTCACAAGGCAGTTAAATTTTTTTTTATTATTATTATTATGGGTCAAGAGAAACAATGTTCAGTTACCAGTCAGCTTGTGAAAACCTTGCAAACACTTCAAAATTATATCATACTGTAAATAAACTGTAGTCTGCTATCTGTTTAGGCTTAAAAAATTAAGGCTTTTACATTAAGTCAGTCAGTAGTTCTTAATCCTTCTGAATAAAATAAAACTCACAGTTACTGTGTCTAGCATCAGGTGTGCTGTGAATTTATATATAGTTTATCCTCATTCAAAGCACATTATTGCACAGTAATTTTAAAACAGGCATGCTGGGCCTGTGCTGATCCTTATTTGCTATTTTATTGTATATGATGAACCATCTTAGAATTAGCTATTTAGGGCTGTGTATAAAAATATCAAAACAGCAGCCCTTGGCAACACGTGAATTGCTGCAGTCATTTTTGTACTGATATTTATGAATCTACTTCTTTATGGAATATGCGTGTATGAGAATGTTATAGTATGTTCAAATATAAGATTGAGACATTTACAATATCCAGAAGTTGCCAGACCTATTTAACAACTTTCAACTTATGGTGCAAATGTCAGGCATCTCTTGCCTTCTTGAAAGAGCAATATTTTTCAGAAGAAATTGTGTTACCTTTATATTCTTGGCTCATTCTGAGCATTCCAGTTGCACCAAGTGATTTGGAAATCACTAGAGAGATCAAAGCTGCTCATTGTGAAAGAACATGATAAATGGATACAGGGGAGATTCAAAGTTGCTCTGTGTGGCTTTGGCCCACCATGTTTTAAAGGGTCTTTGGCCCTCTCAACATATGCTCGGTCCACTCACTCCCTGCTGCAGCATAGCAGGAAAAGAGGCAATATTGCTGTTAATCAGCAAAAAAAAACAAGAATAAACAACCTTTTACCTTAGCAAACTAAGTAAGCATTGGAAATACTCGCTGCCAACTCTGCTTTGATGTTAGGGGTCAGTTCTCACCTTTGCAGAGAAGCCAAAGCTTGTTTATAGGGGAGAGTGTTGCAGAGAAAAAGACCATATGTGAATACATAAGAGATAGTGGGTTTCACGTCCTGGGTCCTCCCAGCATGGAGAGTGATTTGAGTAGTGAGAAAAGCACTATATAAATGTAGTGAATTATTATTATTATTATTATTATTACGTTTTTATAAAGTGTGAATATGTTTTGCAGAAGTAGATCTGGGCACTAACCACAATAATTATGAAGTAAGTCATGCACACTGGAGTTATGTGTATGTTTAATGGAAATCCAGTCATCTTAGAAAAGAGAAAAAAAATTTAAAGCCCTGTACAAGGTACCTAAAGTACAAGTGACTGAATTCACACCTCCACATCAGAAGTAGTGTTCAACTGTACAGTATGCACAACATTGTCAGTGAGAGAATTCAGTAATTGATGCAAACTCACAAAAAGGTAATGTATTTTCTGAGAGAAACTCAACAAAGAAGAAATAAGTCATCCTTGAAGATCATTTTCATCTAGTTATCTGCAAGACATTGTTTTTCTCACTGGCAGCAATCTACTGGTACTTAATAAACCAGCTACCAACATAAGTGGTATCAACTGCCATCTACGTACTGTGTATTGTACGTGTTATCTGCAACTTTAACAGTAATCAGAAAGGACAGCAAATAAACATTACAAGTGAGAATCAAGTATGTAGTTCACTGTTATTTTTGAGAAAATGTTCTGAATGGAATGGTTTTGGTAATGAATGGATAAATCACAATATCTGTAATTATAACATAAATTTGATATATACAAGAATGTAACAAAAATAACAAAGTATTACTAAAATCTGAAATACCTTCCAGTGTTTGATTTAAAAAAAACAACCTTTTGCTTTGGCACTTTGACACCAGAACAGAATCATATCTGACTCCTAATTAGCTGTTTTTCAAGTACGGTATATTCTTTAAACCAAATAAGTCTTTGTCTCCTCAATGCCCTGTTTTGAACACCGCCACTTGACAGCAATATTAAATCATAATTGAATTATTTATAGACTCCTAGTCCCAAATTTTACGTAGTGTGTTTGGTGCCCACTTGTGTCATCAGTCACTAAATCAGTGGAGATCTCAGATCTCTCCTACAGTGCATACCAGCTTATGCATCCTAAGTACAAATGTGCCTGCTGAAACAGGTGGTGACAGCATCACTGCATGGAGAAGCACCAGAAAATGTGGAAATGTTATAACATATAAATTCAAATGCATACAATGAAATTTTGTCAGTTCTGTTGTATATTCAGTGTGCTATTCTGTGTTTTACAATAATGTATTTTTTCATTTTGAATCGTGATGAGTATCCTATCATTAAGTTTCTGTTGATACCCAGCCCTACTTATCTAAGTCGGATGCGAACAGAGTGTTGACTTTAATGGATTTTCTCCAAAAATTATTAATTAGCTATGTTTTTTTTTTCTATTTAAATTTAAAATAAATTAATTCATTTATTGCTGTAATATTAGGAAATACTGTACTGCCTATCTATACTCCAGTATTATGCCCTTTCTTAGTCTGAGCCTTTTTTGGATTTAACAATAAATAGATAAATCCGTTTTGCAACTGGTAATACTAAACAGTTTATCTTTGGCGTTCTTTGTATTGTAGAATGTTGTCCTCCTCCACATACTATTTATGGAAGCTAATTTCTTTGGAGACCAAAAAATGAAAAATACATCTATAATTAACTTGCTTCCTCTCAAGAAAACACTTTATGGCTGTTGTGTGGAAATTGAATTTTTTTTTCTATGAAATGCATTTCCTTTTATATCAGTCTTGAAATATTCCATAGAGAGCTTTTAAAATAACTACATAAGTAATTTACTTTCTTGCAGAAATTGCATAGCTTTTAAATTAGCCAATATTCATACTGGAAAAAGTTACATTTTTTAAATGTAAAGTGATGAAGATCATTACAGGTAGTATTTACAGTGCTAGGTTTTATATCTCAGTACTTGGGTTTTATTTTTAATTTTACATTTTTTTTAATTAAATCTTCTTCTGTAAAAAGGAATGCAAATGACAGCTTACATAGTGGGGTTCATCTTTTCACAATTGGTCTTATGAATGATAAAGTATAGTTTTGTTATTGAAAACATATGTTTATTTTTTCATCTTTTTATCAAGGCCCTAGGCATGTGCTTAGTTGATTGCAGGTGCATTCAGTAATTTTGTGCCACTTTCAGTATCCTTGAAATTTTTGTAAAGATAATGAATGCGACACCAGCCCACATTAGAAAAATTTCAACAAGAATAGACCATTTAGAATAACAAAATCCTATTGACCTATTTTTTTCTTTTTCAAAATGACAAAGTGTGATATACAACCCTTAAAACATGTCAACTTCTGAGCAGAAAATATCCCATTTTAATAAGGTTTACCTTTTGAAGCTGTGTGTGATAAACTGGACAAAAATAATTTTTGTCTCAATCATTTCCAAAAGAAGGATTGTTCTCTTTTCTGTTCATACTGATGAACATGGTTCAAGCTTTCATATAAAGATTGGTGCCTTGATGTGTTAACACAAACTCATGGTTTTAGTCATCCTAACTCAATAAAACTCTCAAGTGAAGGTAATGATATACCTGATTATAGTTGTAAATCGTTAAAAGTTTTGTTAATCGCAATCAAAAATTGTATGGAAACCATAGAATAGCATCATTAACAGTTTGAATACACTGCCATAGTGAGAAGTAGTGATTACTTCACTGCTATCATTTCATCATCAAAATGGCAAAGTATTTTAGGAAATGGTTTCTGTATTCTTCTCTTTTAAAATTGCTATCTTTTAATACATCAAAAACTTGTTGTCTCTGTGCAGATACTTTTTATGTTCTGAGTAACGTTTTTAAGGGAAAAAAAAGCAATGTGTGTATCATAAATGTTAGCTGTCCCCTTTAAGCTACTTTTCAAATTAAAAACTGTTATTTTTAAGATGATGAAAGAAAAAGTTATCAGAGGAAAAATGTACATTAATAGGTTAGAAATATTCATTTTCTAACTCTTGAAATTCTGTTTCCCCTTTCAGCTCTTATTCTTTTATTTTACCTCATCTTCTATGGATTCTTAGCTGGATTATTTTCACCTCACTATGTGGGTCATGCTGCAGACACTGGATGATTACACCCTAAGTATCGGGACAGAATCTCAAATCCAGGTATAGTGTGGTTTTTCATATTAAAGTAATAAATGACCACATTGTACTTTTAAAAGTACATAGACCATTAGTTTGTATACTGCATGTGATACTGAAACTAGTTCAATCCTTCCCAACCCAAGTGTGGAGTGTTCAGATTAGAAATCAAACAACAGTGTTTTTATGTCGCACATTTTCATACACACAAACAGCTCAAAGTACTTTACAGTAATAACAGATAATAATCAAAAATAGTTACAAAAATGTAAAAAACTTGTTTATTTAAAGGTTATTTAAGACTGTATGAATAAGACTGTAAATGTGAGTTTGATAAATGAATACTATGGTCTGATGTCCAAGGAGGAGAGGAAAAACAAAACCTCCAGCCAACAAGGAAGGATTACTGGAGAAAATAAACCATGAGGGGTTCCAAGGCCAGAAGACTTCCAGCCTCCTCTGGGCATTCTAAACAAACTTAAATATGTCATTGATTGTTGGTTATAAGCAATATGAAAATAGCTGAATGTAGATTTTGTCTTTCCAGCCCTGGTCACCTGCAATGTGTTTTTGATCAGGTGGGATTTGCACAGAGCACCACCACCAAAATAACCAGAAAAAGAAAATGCACAGACATAAAGGATTAGTAACAAGCTATACAGGTTGTGGCCAAAGGTTTTGGGGAATGACACAAATATTAATTTTCACAAAGTTTGCTGCCTCAGTTTTTTATGATGGCAATTTGCATATACTGCAGAATGTTATGAAGAGTGCTCAGGTGAATTGCAACTAATTGCCAAGTCCCTCTTTGCCAGGAAAATTAACTTAATCCAAAAAAAACATTTCCACAGCATTTCAGCCCTGCCACAAAGGACCTGCTGACGTCATTTCAGTGATCCTCTCGTATAAACAGGTGAGAGTGTTGATGAGGACAAGGCTGGAGATCACTCTGTCATTGCCGATTGAGTTAGAATAGCAGACTGGATGCTTTAAAAGGAGGGTGTTACTTCCAGCAAGGTCCAGGACCGTCTCCTAAAGTTGATGCACCTGCGGGATTGGGGCACCACCAGTGCAGAGCTTGCTCAGGAATGGCAGCAGGCAGGTGTGAGTGCATGTGCATGCACAGTGAGGTGAAGACTTTTGGAGGATGGCCTGGTGTCAAGATCAGCAGCAAAGAAGCCACTTTTCTCCAAGAAAAACATCAGGGACGGACTGATGTTCTGCAAAAGGTACAGGGATTAGACAGCCGAGGACTAGGGTAAAGTCATTTTCTTTGTTGAATCCCTTTTACGATTGTTTGGTGCATCCAGAAAAAAGATTGTCCAGAGAAAAAAAGGTGAGCACTACCATCAATCCTGTGTCATGCCAACAGTAAAGCATCCAGAGACCATTCATGTGTGGGGTTGCTTCTCAGCCAAGGGAGTGGGCTCATTCACAATTTTGCCTAAGAACACAGCCACGAATAAATAATGGTACCAAAAACATCCTTCAAGAGCAACTTCAAGATATGTATTAAATGCTTGTAATTAAAGACACTGAAGCAGCAAACTTTGTGAAAACCAATACTTGTGTCATTCTTAAAACTTTTGGCCACAACTGTAGAACATTTGCAGTTAAGACTTAACAGCACCTGACCACTGTGAGGAATTATGAAACAGCCAAGTTAAAGATGTGGGTTTTTAGTAGTTTTTTTGAAGTGTTTAACAGTACTGGCATGTAGCATTTCCAGCAATAAAGTATTCTGGATTTTTGGTGCATTAAAACAAGAAGCAGCCTCATCATTTTCTTTTATGGAATATTAAGCAAACCGGTGTTAGATGATTTAAGATTATGATTAGGAAGGTAGGGGAACAGATAATCCAAAAAATTAGACAAAGATAAATTCTTCAGAATCATTTATACAATTAGGAGGACAATCAGTCTTAAAGGAAACCGGTCACAGTGTAATGATACTAAGACTAATATGGTCAGTTTTTCTTTTTTTAAGATTCATACTGCTGCATTATGGACAAACTGCAGCTGAGTTATATCCATTTAAGATAACCCTGATAGGAGTGCATTGCAATAATCTAGATGGCTAAACTGTGAAATGACTTTTCAGCATCTTGCAGTAACATAACAAATTTAATTCGTGCAGTATTTCTTAAATTAAAGAATTCAGTCTTAGTAATATGCATAATGTGTGGTTAAAACTTCCTTGGTGTGCAGTGATGAAACATGACTCTTGTAAATTTTACTAGAACATTTTGGGATTACACATCTTGTTTAAAACCTTACTAGAACGTCTCCAAGGTTATCTCCTTGAGGCACCTTGAAATAGTCCAGCATCACAACGGTGCTCATTGCTTAGCACGTCCATGGACTTTAAAGCTTGTTGAAGACTTACAAATGCCTATTGGATACCTCTGTCACAAGCTGGTGTAACTTGATTTGCTTTCTGATAATGACTGGACAATGGATGTGTATGCTTTACATGGGGACAAGCAGTTTGCACAATTATTCAGTTACTACATTGGAAAAAAATGGCTTTTCACAGAAACATGTCATGTCACCTTCCCAAGAGTCCTGGCTTGTTCCCTCTGCATTTTTAAAACTACAGTCTTAGCTTCTTTTATTTCCTTTTTCTTATTAGTGGAACAAATTTTGCCTTGTTTGATAATATTCAGGATGTTTTGTGAAAGAGCCATCCCAGTGACTTATGAAATGTCTGATAATGTCTGTTTAGACACAGGGCATCATTTGCTGTTGTTCAGTTGGATTAATTTGGAGTAAAGAACAGATGACAAGGATGTCTGATTTCAAAATTGAATATGAACAGTCTAGCAGTAAAAATTGTATCAGACCAGGAATTTGAAATTAATCATTAAATTCTGTAATGTGAACCTAATACTTGACCATTTCTACACTTTCCGTTTACTTTGGGAAAAATGCTGCTTTACAGATTTGAAATTTTACAGTGGCCCCAAGTTGTCCAAAATTTAGTTCACATTTTTCACATGGCCATGTAGTTTGAGGCCTAAATGCAAGTGTGAAAGTTTACCAATTATACCATTATGAGATGGTATTACCATGCAAGAGAGCTGAATATAAATACTAGTGAGCTACACTCAAATGGCAAATCTCCTATAATAATCCCCCTTAGCTTGCAGCTAAGACAAAATGACATAACATCTTCCCTGGCTTGCTTATTTGTCTTGCATGAAACCTGCACAAGAAGATTCCTTTGTGAAAGTGATAGAAATGCTATATTAAGTGACCTAAAATAATAATAATAGCTTGGCTGTGAAAATGCATAAGCTTTTCAAAGATTTGGATGAAGGAAATACATTGAAGAAAAAAGTTGGCTGTATATGAGAAGCTTTGCACGAAAACAATCCGTCTTCTTAATCATGAGAAGTAAAAATGTTTATCTCCAGAGGAGGAGTTTTGAGTGCCAGAATTTCGGCTCTGTAGAAGTGAATCTGCTTGTCAGTTTCATTTTTAGCTTAGGCAGTCCTATCCCTTCATAAGTAATAGGAATGTAAAGTCACAATTTGTATTTTTGTGGTACACTTAAGCAGTTCAGTTTGGTAGAAAACATAGAGTTAGGTCCATAAATATTTTGGACAGAGACAACTTTTTTCTAATTTTGGTTCTGTACATTTACCACAATGAATTTTAAATGAAACAACTCATATGCAGTTGAAGTGCAGACTTTCAGCTTTAATTCAGTGGGCTGAACAAAACGATTGCATAAAAATGTCAGGCAACTAAAGCAGTTTTTTAGCACAATCCCTTCATTTCAGGGGCTCAAAACTAATTGGACAATTGACTCAAAGGCTATGTCATGGGCAGGAGTGGGCAAGTCCGTCGTTATGTCATTATCAATTAAGCAGATAAAAGGGCCTGGAATTGATTTGAGCTGTGGTGCTTGCATGTGGAAGATTTTGCTGTGAACAGGACAACATGCGGTCAAAGGAGCTCTCCATGCAGGTGAAAGAAGCCATCCTTTAGCTGCGAAAACAGAAAAAAACCCATCCGAGAAATTGCTACAATATTACGAGTGGCAAAATCTACAGTTTGGTACATCCTGAGAAAGAAAGCAAGCACTGGTGAACTCAGCAACGCAAAAAGACCTGGATCTCCACGGAAGACAACAGTGATGGATGATCGCAGAATCATTTCCATGGTGAAGAGAAACCCCTTCACAACAGCCAACCAAGTGAACAGCACTCTTCAGGGGGTAGGCGTATCGATATCCAAGTCTACCAGAAAGAGAAGACTGCATGAAAGCCACTCATAAGCCTCAAGAATAGAAAGGCTAGATTGGACTTTGCTAAAGAACATCTAAAAAAGCCAGCACAGTTCTGGAAAAACATTCTTTGGACAGATGAAACCAAGATCAACCTCTACCAGAATGATGGCTAGAAAAAAGTATGGAGAAGGTGTGGAACAGCTCATTATCCAAAGCATACCACATCATTTGTAAAACACGGTGAAGGCAGTGTGATGGCTTGGGCGTGCATGCCTGCCAGTGGCACTGGGACACTAGTGTTTATTGATGATGTGACACAGGACAGAAGCAGCCAAATGAATTCTGAGGTGTTCAGAGACATACTGTCTGCTCAAATCCAGCTAAATGCAGTCAAATTGATTGGGCGGCGTTTCATGATACAGATGGACAATGACCCAAAACATACAGCCAAAGCAACCCACGAGTTTATTAAAGCAAAGAAGTGGAAAATTCTTGAATGGCCAAGTCAGTCACCTGATCTTAACCCAATTGAGCATGCATTTCACTTGTTGAAGACTAAACTTCTGACAGAAAACTTCAAACAAACAGCAACTGAAAGCCGATGCAGTAAAGGCCAGGCAGAGCATTAAAAAGGAGGAAACCCAGCATCTGGTGATGTCCATGAGTTCAAGACTTCCGGGTTGTCATTGCCAGCAAAGGGTCTTCAACCAAGTATTAGAAATGAACATTTTATTTCATCCATCCATCCATTTTCCAACCCGCTGAATCCGAACACAGGGTCACGGGGGTCTGCTGGAGCCAATCCCAGCCAACACAGGGCACAAGGCAGGAACCAATCCTGGGCAGGGTGCCAACCCACCGCAGGACACACACCCACACACCAAGCACACACTAGGGCCAATTTAGAATCGCCAATCCACCTAACCAGCATGTCTTTGGACTGTGGGAGGAAACCCACGCAGACACGGGGGAGAACATCCAAACTCCATGCAGGGAGGACCCGGGAAGCGAACCCGGGTCTCCTAACTGCGAGGCAGCAGCGCTACCACTGCGCAACCGTGCCGCCCACATTTTATTTCCAGTTATTTAATGTGTCCAATTACTTTTGAGCCCCTGAAATGAAGGGATTGTGTTAAAAAATGCTTTAGTTGCTTCACATTTTCATTTTGTTCACCCCACTAAATTAAAGCTGAAAGTCTGCACTTCAACTGCATCTGAGTTGTTTCATTTAAAATTCATTGTGGTAATGTACAGAACCAAAATTAGAAAAAAGTTGTCTCTGTCCAGATATATATGGACCTAACTGTAAATATGAGGTAAAACAACAGAATATTGTCTGTGAGTTACCTTTCATGCGTTTCCTTTAGCATTGACCGTACATGTGTAAAACATTTGTTGTAAGAATGTAGCCTTTAGTCTTGTCTTTGGTGCCTGCCTTAAAAGTTGAAAGATCCTAACAACATTTAGTCCAAAGCTGAAACTAGTCATGGAAGAGGTGACCTGTCCATTGCAAGGCTCAAGGATGCATTCACTCATACAGGGAGAGTCCCTAACATGAATGCTTTCTGGGTATGTGAGGAAACCCATGCAAATGCAGGAAACCATCAAAACTTTTTGCAGACAGTAAACTGATAGTTGTACCCAGGCTATAGGAGCTGTCAGGCAGCAGCACTAACCATCGCGCCACTGGGCTGTCCATAGCAAAATCAACAATTTGGCATCTCTTGAAAAAATAAATCACTAACAGAAGTTGATAGTATAAAAATAAATGAGTTGTGAAGAATAACTCTAAAACATCTGGTCTTGCAATTGTTGACAACTTCCACAATGCAGTAATAACGTTGTCTGGTCTTCTAGTTCATCAGTGACATCAGAAGCAGAGTTATTAGGCCAAATTACAAATCGGCAGACATGTCACCAGTACTAAAAATAAAAAGACTAGATCACAGTGCAGAATTCAAACTGACAGTTCTGGAACGTAATGTTCAGACAGATGAGTCAAGTATAATCCTATGGCAATGCAATAGTAAAGTAAAAATCTGAAGTAATGAAAGATTTGCACATGATCTAAAGTACACACTTCCTCTGTGAAGCATGGTGCTGATATGTATCATGGCTTTGCCGAGGTTATCTACCTCATATTCATTAATGAAGACATTCATATTTGAAGTAGCATAATGACTTAAGTGTTCAGAAAAATCTTGACTAAGTATAAGATAATACCACTGAGCTCCTTGAAGCATTGACATGCAGTGTAACTGGCCCACAGTACAGTCCCTATGCAACAGTATAGTTCAGTGGGGGGCATAAAATAAAGTCTGAGGGTGGCCAAATCAGTCTCTGGATTTAAATCTATTTGATTGTGAATATAAGTTGTTTAAATGGTAATTGAATTCATATTAGAAACAGCAGCTCAAACTTAAGACAGCAAAGTCTTGGCAAAGGACTTTAAAAAGAATAAACAGCAGTTTGTTGGTGTCACCAGGTCACTGGGTTTATTTAGCTATTGCATGCCAAGGATTTGCAATGAGATACTAATTTTTATACTACTATAATTAACTGTCAGTTAATTTGTTTCTTTATCCCCAAAAAGTTCTGCTAAGCCGTATACAAACGATATCCTTTTCTTTTATAATATAAAAAGGTGTGATATTACCAGTCTCCACCAAAGTAATTCAGTTATGATCTGTTATTTATTTAATATTACAAAATACAAAAATATGAAGCAAGTAGGACTAATTCAGAACAAAAAATAGATGAGATCAGACTTAGAAACCTCTTACCGCAGGTTTAGTGGAAGAACCTGAAGAGCTGTCTGTTTAAACAGTAAAATGAAGTTTGAACCAAAAAAAAAAAAAAAGAAATTGTCTAGTTTTAGAGAGAGAGCAGCATCAAATATATAAGAAGATGTTACGTCTGTGTGTGTGTCCAGTCCCTACGGGCAATAATTGGTCAGTTTGTCTTTGGGGAAGTGCAAGTCTGAGACTCACAAGGAGAAAAAAGGCTTAGGAGGCACACTGAGAGTCACCATCAAAGATGGGAAGTATAAAAGTTTCCATTCTAACTACAGGTTAGTAGCTGCAGTGCGCTGTACTACATAGGTAACCACTAGTGAAAAATGGAGACACATCATAATGAAAGTTAAAAATGTAATCTGGCTAAATAATATAAGTGTATAATCTATAAAAATCATGTTAAAGGGCATCTTTTAGAAAGCTAACAATCATAATGGGCTGCATAACTATTGATGAAAGGCCCCTATAAAAAGGTCCAAAGGCTGGATCTGGCCAGTGGGCCTCGAGTTTGACACCCTAGGTCTAGTAAGACACTTGGTCCATCCTACTGTGCTCCCAGCATCTTGGCAAAATTTAATTACAATTTTGAAACTTCTTCTTTTTTTTTTTACTGTAATAATCACATTATGGATCAGTCTTATTTTTATTTAGTTTTCAGAACAAAATAAGAAGTTTTTTAATATGTAATATTATTATGGTGATATCACAGTGTACTAAATTTGTTTGTTATTCATGGTCACCATTTTATGTGTCTGCTCGCTGTGAGGCTCTAAGCACATTGTGATCTTGTATTAACCAAGCGTTTGAACTTTAAGAACTTTATAGAGAAGACCCTGTAAGATATCAGTGTTGCGAGTAACTTTAAATATCCGATTAGAAAAAAAATTCTAGTTTTAATTTGGTTAATTTTCACTTATGATTCTTGTTAGCTTTTGGTAAAGAATTTGTTAACCCTTGATAGGAATCTGACAGTTAAGCTGCTAAAAGAAACATTTACATATCTCTGCTGCTTTTTTTGTTAAATATCTTGCCTGATTGGACTCACCATTCAACTTGTAGATATCAGCCATTAATTATATTAATCTCCTACTGTATGTAGCCTTGAACATGGATGTGCAGAGTGTTTTTCAGGGACAAGTGCTCAAATGAAAAAAAGGGGCATGGGCCTAGCTATCTCTGGAATAATGTCTGCGTGCCATGCCGCCATACAAGAAAATTACAAAAGTCAATGTGCAGCCAAAAAAAATAAGTGATTATAGCACAGGAGCACTAGCCACTCAGTAATGTGGCGGACTTTAACTTTTAATTTTCTAAAATGCCAAGTAAATCCTTATTCCAGTTAGATAAGTCGGGTCATCGGCCTATGAGAGACATGATTGACAGAGGTGGATTTCTTTGCAAATAATCTGATTATGTAGCCGTGTAAACCCTTAATAGGGCTACTGTTAAGGATTTTGTAGTGTGCACATGTCCATTGCCCTCTGTTAGCCTGCACATTTATTTGCTTCATACATGCTTTTAGCATCCACAAAATAGAATCTAGAATCAAATGTTCAGGCAATTGCATTATTCCTTCTCCTGTCTGAAATAATCTGTCTCACTATTTCAGGAGGAGGAGGTTAGGAGCACACACTGACACAGTGCATTGCCGCACCCACCACACGACAAACCAACTCAGGATCCCAGATTAGGACCCAAGTGCAGCCATGCAACATGTGACACCTCAGCACCACACTAGTTCAGATGGAGTGGAGCAGTGTGAGGTTTTTTTATGGTGGCTGGAGTGCCAATTCTGCCACGAACTCCCAAGTTTTTCCCTGCAGGTTGGAGGGCCTACATGCAGGGATGGATGCAGATTAACGTCATACCCAAGACGGGTACTATTTCAGAACTACTAAATTTATGTTGATGAGCTGAACGTACAGTGCTGAGCTCAGCAATGCAATTCTGAGAGCAGTAGTGTAACACGTTGAAAGTAATGTGCGTTAAGTAAGCAGATTACTGTTTAAAGCAATTAGAAGCCTAATGCAATACTTGTTGATGGAAAAATACCTGCATTACTATTACTCCAGCAGCACTGGGTGTAAGGGCCCAGTCGCACAGCCAAGCGAAAAAGAGTGTGCTATGTACATTCCGGTAACAGAAACCTATAAATAAAGCGTCAAGTTTGACTAAATATATAAAACATAAGAAAATCATCACAGACATCATGTTTATTTTTGGATGACATTTAACTCTTTTTTTTGCACAGTTTAATAACATCAGGAGTGTTTTGCCAAAGGAAAACTCCAGAAGATTACTTGCGCATGTAAATGGGGACTATTAAGAAAACAGGTTTCTGCCTTAACCAGTTTATTCACCTTAATCTGGTTATGTGTGCTCATGTAAATGCAACGATTGTTACTGTGAAGTTAAAGCATATTATGAAGCATGCAGTTTGCAGACTTTGTCATAATGAAATCAAGTATTCCAGAACAAAACAAATTAGGGTGCCTTTCCAAATCCCGGTTACAGGAGCACCTTACAGTGAATTTAGCATTCCCAGACTGATATAATCAATGAGAAGGAGAGATGAACCAAGAAACCTCAGACTACACCTCAGTTTCCTGCTAATGCTTTGTTTGCTTCTGTCCTGACAGGCAAAAATTAATCTTCATGTGTGCTGCAAGGGAGGTCTTCCAGTTAAAGATAAGAATTTAGGGAGAATCCATTAATAACACAGGAGAGAACACAACATATGGGTAGCACGGTGGTGCAGTTGTAGCACTACTGCCTCGTAAGAAGGAGACCAGAGTTTACCTTCCAGGTCCTCTCAGTGTGAAGTTTGCATGTTGTCCCCATGTCCGCGTAGGTTTCCTTTGGGTGCTCTGGTTTCCTCCCATAGTCCAAAGACGTGTAGGTTAGGTAGATTGCTAATGCTAAATTGGCCCGTGTGTTTCTGTGTGTTCACTGTTCAGTGGACTGGTGCCGTTGTTCCTGCTTTGCGTCCTGTGCTTCCTGGGATGGGCTCTAGCTTCCCCAGGACACTGTTTAAGATAAAGCATGTTTGGAAGATGAATAGATGGATAACACATGATAGATTTCCCAGAAAAGATTTAATTTATTCTTTATATATGGAAAGATTTGTTTTTATGTATAGAAACTGACTCTTCACATTACTGAAGAGCATTGTATACATGTTTGTTTATGAATAGGAGCACTTTGATATGCTCGGGAGTTCAGTGGAATAACTGTTGGGTTGGCAGCTGAGAATAGCCATTCTAACCTGATGACACAAATATTAAGATATATCTTAAATCTTTTACTGACTGCAACTTGCAGTCTACAATTAAACATGTCACCAAGGCCTGGAGTTGGTGAGCTAGTGACTATAAAGTTTGCTCAACATCCTGAACACATTCAGCCAGCTTGCCACCAAGTTCCTATGTCTACTGGTAGTAGTTAATTTCCCTAGATAACTGTCAGCTATACATTTGACTGGAAAGCTTTGTGGTAGCACTGATTTCATCTGACTTGTAGTATGTTGTGACATGTTACTGTAATTTAATTTCTGGTTGCTAGCACAATAAAAAAAAGTCAGTGAGTTATGAGTGTTCATTGGCTCTCAGTTGCTTTTCAGCCCTTGTGTCTTCGTGTTAAAATGGATTTCTTTATGACTTGTGGCAGTGGCTCTAAATGGATTCTGGCACCCCTGTTTAATATAACTGATTAGCTGTTGAAAGCCTTATTACATCACCTACCCTGATTGGTAACGTGTCTTGTATCACTGTGAACACCATCTGTGTTATTTCCTAAGACTGTCAGACATCACATTTTTCCTTGCTAGTGCTTCCAATGTGGTAGTCACTGCAGTCTGACCTAACAAATGGCTTATTTGACATACTGTATCTGATAATGCACTGTAGATGTAATGCTATTGTATTTCAGTACAGCAGTGAATTACGGCACACTTTTGCTTGAAATACTCCCAAAGAATTTTTGTCATGCTTCATTTTTGCCAATGACTTCCATTTTGCTTCCTAGTGCGGTGAACGATCTGACATGTATCTTAAGTATTGCCCTCATACAGTATGTCTTTTGAAATGGGCAGCAGTTCTTAAAGTAACTCTGTATCGGATGTTGCAATGCAACAGGACAGTTACATTTCCCAGAGCAAAATATAATCAAACAGATTGTTTATTTGAACAGCAGTTAATTTTTAACATCCCTGTAAGAAACCTAATGTCTTTAATCCTTAAAAAATTATTTTTTTACATTTTGTATTATTTGAAATCTGAGTAGTTCTCAACATATTTTTGTCTGCGTCTGAAAATGTAAAAAAATATGTAGAGCAACATAATGTTGTACTTTTACCTCGGGGCAGGAAACCATTATAATATTGGTTAATAGCTGACAGCCTTAAATAGGGGCTCATTTCAAAATCTGTGTGTTAATGTGTAGGACTGGAGCTACATATGTGGAATTACAAAAATCTGATGTGGCCAGCATATCGTAGAACATGAGGACCGTATACGATGTGAGTTTTCCAGAATATATTCAAATTGCAATACCACTTAAGTTTACTTTTCACATTCTAGCCCACCTTGAAGGCTAATCTACATGGTAATTCCTTAAGGTATAAAAAGGAATCAAGCTTGAAGGTGAATAGTAAAAATCCATCCATCCATCCATTATCCAACCCGCTATATCCTTCCTAACTACAGGGTCACGGGGGTCTGCTTGAGCCAATCCCAGCCAACACAGGGCGCAAGGCAGGAACAAATCCCCGGGCAGGGCGCCAGCCCACCGCAGGGCACACACACACACCAAGCACACACTGGGACAATTTAGAATCGCCAATGCACCTAACCTGCATGTCTTTGGACTGTGGGGAGGAAACTGGAGCACCCGGAGGGAAACCCACGCAGACACGGGGGGAACATGCAAACTCCACGCAGGAGGACCTGGGAAGCGAAACCCGGGTCTCCTAACTGCGAGGAAGCAGCGCTACCACTACGCCACAGTGCCGCCAGTCACCAAAAACAAAATCAGCTTTTAAAACTGACAAGTGTATGTTGTCCCCAAAATTTTGCAAGAATCGGTCAATTAATTCTTGAACTACAAAAAAAAAAAATCAGAATATTCTTGCTAAAGACAGACAAACACACAGGCATAAATGTGAAAATGCTCAAAAATTTCAAATGTGTCAATTTTTTATGAAAAAAATAATTCCTCCATATATGAAATATGGAAAAATAAAAAAATATTCCATGTGGGATGAATTTACAAAATAGTTTATATTTGATGAACTAGATTGACACATCTAGATTGACACTGCATGTTGCCTGCAGTGATGTGCCTTCAGTCTAATAAAAGAGAACAATAAATCAAGATAAACTGAAGAATTGAATTACCATAGTTGGTTACCGTATTATGGCACGGTATACAGCAATGTACCATGTTAGTGAATGTAAATGAAAGGACTGCAATTAAAAAGCCAGATAGAACAGATTAATCTGTAATCTGAATTAGGAATAGACCTCTGAAGAGAGTTCATGAGAATGAAAACTTGCCAAGAGTTGTGTAACATGATATTTGAACATTGTCAGAAAATCTCAGTAATGGGTTTACATGTTATAAGCAGCAGCGATTTCAACAAGCAGTTGTCAAAGTCAGTAATAGCATTCTGAAGACAGTTGATATATGGCTGGAAGCAAATAAAGAAGTAATGAAGTCAGTGACTAGCTCAGGAGTGTCACAGCTTTCTGAACCTGTTGATTCTTTATACTGTATGCTTAAAATGATCTTTTGGTTTGACCGTATAAATTGCCTACATTTTAATTTAGGCACACTCCAGTGTTAATTAAATGCAGAACCTGAAAGCATACAAAATGCTGTTGGTGTGAATTTGATTATACTGTGCATGCCTAAGATTAATCATCCCCTGCATTAAAAGCCAGCAGTTTTCAAACCTCTTTTTGTATTAAGATTACATTTTTTTTTGTGAAAATTATCTCTTGTAGTTAACATCCCCCATGCTTAGAACGCCATAGATATTTATTATACCAATATTTTTGCTTTAAGGTTGCCAACTGAGAAACATATACTGTATGAATGTGCAAAACATCTCATTTTTGAACGTAAAATAGTCGGCCTATCAATGAGTTGGATTAGCGCTAGACTGGTACAGTATTATTATACGGATGTTTCTCTGTTGTAAATTAATAAGTGCTAGGCAACACTGTCCATTACATTTGCTTATTCATATCTCTTTTGAAGTTTTTGTGACATGCTAGATGTTGAACTTCATTCATTACTAAAAGCATACTTTCTATAAGAAACACCTTTGTCCATGATTATACGATTAGCGCAAATATATTGCTTCTACAAGTGAACTATGATTCTTAGCGCAATGAGAGAAGTCGCAAAATCAACGGAATGTTCATGCAAATTATAGAAAAAAAAACCCGAACTAAATCCGTTAAGTAGTTCTCTCGTGAAAAGCAGACAGACATACAAATGGGTCTAAAAAACTATAAGAAATTTCGTGCTTGGATCACGAAATTTTTAAAACCGTTTCTTAGTGAGCACCTATGGGCCAAGGGAAACCTACATTCCAAATTTCAAGTCCCAAGTCCTCATTGTTCGGGAGATTTTGTGATGATTGAGTCAGTGGTATTTGGCCTTATATATTTAAAAGATAGCTCAAACTATCCATTATATATCTTGTGGGAAGACAGAGGTAAGTACCTGGAGGCTTAGCTGGAAATCATATGAAAACCCAAGAGGTGTACTGCAGTAACACAAATAGAATTGGATTCTTACATTCAGGCCCCCACTATGCAGGAGTAATCAAGCAAGAGGGCACCACTGGACGAGCTCCACATAAGTAATTGTAAAGTTAAGTTACTTAAAAAAGTTATTCATAATTGGTAAATTCTAAAGTCCTGAAATTTGAAGTTTGACACTTCCTTTACATGGTTTTGTTTTCAATATTTTGATCTGCTAGAATATTTCAGTTATAACTAGGGCTGGGCTTTATGAAAAAAATTCTTATCATGATAAATTTTTTCATGTCAGTCAATATCAATATGAATCACTCTTTCTGTCAAGCTTAAAGATTCCTTTTTACTTCTAAATGAGATGTGAAGATATCATAAGGGTAATTTTGGTTTAAATGTTATTTATTTTCTGTGAGAAGTTGAACATGACAAATGTACTGAATGGTTTCTACATTTACAAGACATTTAGAAGTACATTATAGTAGAACATTATAGAACTGTATTTCAAATAAATAAAATAGGTATGTAATAAACAAAAATTCTGATCAGTCAAAAGCTTTCAAGTTTTACAGGAGAACACACTAAATTTGTTGGTGAACTTTTTTAAAACTAAAATCTTAAAAGCTTTCAAGTTCTACAGGAGAACACAAAGTAAATTCTTTGGTCAGTTACATATAAATAAAGTAGGCATTAACAGAGTAAAATCTCAAAAAAACAACCTCTATATTGTATCCTTTCCTTTGTATAGATTGAAATTGCTTTAAATGGGTGGGAAACAAACCCACAAATAAATATACAAAATGCATTCTGCATATATCCTCAGTACAAATTCAAGCAGCATTCAAATGTAAGCGAAGGAGAGCATAAACAGAACTGACATTTATTCAGTTGTGGTCAGCTTATGCTCCAAGGGAGGAAAAAAAAAAGCACAAGAAAACCCCATTAGTGCATCACTTATTTGGGTCCAGGACCATAAAGTCTTACATTGTTTGTGCTCTAAAGGATGGCAGTGTTTCAGGCAGTACAAAAGATTAGTGGTATTACCTGTGTTTATGGGAACATGTTTTCAGCACAATTTACAGTGCTCACTACTCTGCGTTTTGTGGGACTTTAAATAGCCAAAATATCTCCACACTACCAAAATCCTCTAACTCTTCTTTTCAACAATGTTTTTGTCTTTTGAGCCTTGGGCCATGTCTGTTGGGGTGTCTTCTTTGGTAATGCTGATTTTTTTTGAGTTTTTGTTAATATTTTCTGTTGTCACTCTCTTTTATCTTGCTCTCACTCTGATGCACTGGCATGTGTGGCTGCTGTAGCCCAAACATTAGCTTGTGTGCTGTTTACAGCTGCTATGCTCTGTGCTGTGTGTGTGTGTGTCAACCTAACCTGATGTATCTTACTGTATTCCAGCCTCATGATTGTTTCGGCGTGGTGCTATTCTCATTATCATTGGCTTTTCATGTTGTCTGTCAAAACATGGATAGAATGAGTTCTATCGACTTTCTATCAACTACAGTATGTCTTATATTTCTATTGAGGAAAAGTTATTTCTCAATAATTATCTTTATCGTTTTCATCATGTTATATTTTGTTCTCCTTCAATGGCAAAACATTATGCGTGATAGTATATGAAATATGCTTAAATTATAGCCCAAAAACCACATCTTACATGCCTGCATGACATAATGTTTTGTTCAGTGGTCAGGGATTATGATTAGGTTTTAAATTGCCAATTTTAATCAGGTAAAACAGTCACTAAGTATGTCAGATCACCTGTTTGTGCATCTTGGCTTGAAGGGAATCTGTGGCTCAGTAATCTATATGCGTGTTCAATAAAAACGTTTTTTTTTTTTTTTTTTTAAATATGCAACCAAAATTATATTCCAGATTTTTAAAAGAGTCAGTAACCAAATTAGACCAGATAATGAACATTTATAATGTAGGAAAAATTGTGAAACATTTGTATGAGCAAAGATTTAACTAAATAACGTCTCATTCATCCTTGATCCTGTTAGTTATTGCCATTCTTATGTTAGTATTGAATTTTGCTCTGCTGAATTTTTTTGAGAGTACTTGTGATAACTCTTTAAGTAAAAAAAATTATTGTGCAAGGTATGGTTTGAATCTAAAATTAGGTTGATTCCAGTCTTGTACTTAGTGTTGCTATAAATTGTAAACCAATGTTCGCTTATTGTGTGGCATTGTGCAAAGATACTCTGTGTAAAAATCAGGGATTCAGGATGTACAGTAAATAGTAGTTGGGAGTTAGGAGTGTAATAAATCACAAAAAAACAGGAATGTTCATACATAAGTAGGATGGAAGATTCACTCTTTTTATATGTTTGTGGTATTGTATATTATCCTGTACTCTAGATATGCAGAGAAAACAAAGTTATGTCCCAGCAAATTTACAAAAATGACATGTTGGATATCTCCAAGGTTGTATGTTGTATTGTACTGTAGTCACAGGAGAAATCTTGATGCCATGGGGGTCTTGTTCTCGAGATGCTGGAATATCTTACCTTCATTTATACAACCCACTGCCACTACAGTGACACCTACAAAAGATGGACTATTTGTTTTTTATGGTCACCCTTTATATACTCATACACCTGATGTAGTAGTGGTTACATTTAAAACAATTCCATTTTCTTACTTGGAAAGTTATCTTTTGCAAATATGTTAGTTGAAAGACTGTAAATGGCCTTCAGTAATTATTTTTGGAATAACTGGTATAGTGTATTTATTGTATTTGTATTTAAAATGATCTTGCTGGAAAAACGGAATTGACAATTGTTTCTAATTTTTCTTGCAGGATTAGTAATTAGGCCAAAGGCACCAGAAATAATTTTTAATAGGTCAGCACCTTCAGAATATAAGGAGTACACAGACCATCTGGAGGCATTCCTAAGTAGTAAGTACACTGTTTCTGCTTTTTTTTTGTGTGGTGTTTTAAAAATATTGATAGACCGGCCTCCCGTAAAGCTCAGAGAATGATTTTGCTTTAAACTATTTCCTTGCAATTACTGCAATGTCTAGATCTAATTAAAGAGTTTTGTGATTTTAATGAACATAATTTAGTATAAAATGTACCATATATTTTTATTAATAGTTTATAACATTTAAATCATGACTGTTCATGTCATGTTCATGTTTATTGAACAAACAAAATCATCCTTCATACAGGGCTATTAATGAGCAAAAGCTAACTTTCTCCCCGAGGACAAATAAAGCACATGTCTGTCTGTCTGTCTGTGTGATCAAGTATTGGCATGTACTCTCTTATGACTGTGAAGGGCAACTGCATCAGTTCAATGCCACTCCAAGTGGTGTAGGATTCTATCTGTGATCACTGATAGCAACATGCATTCCAGTCATGAAATCTGAAAAAGACAATGACCCACGTGCTGCCTGTTTTTTGAAATCGCTGACAGTTGTTCTCCGTTTAATGATGCTGACGTTGGACTCAACAAATACCTTCAGTGTGAGTGCTCATGGGTTCTTTCTTATTTAAGAGTGCTGGTGACAAAACATATATGTTATATGCTTAAAAGTTTACATATTAGGGCATAGTTGTGTAGATCATCAACAGTAACCATGTGAAAGATTTTGCCTTAAAATACATACTGTATGTTACTGGTCTCACAGTGGTAATTTAAGTAGTTTTGCTACCCAATAGAGCTTGGACCCCAGTTTAATTTACCAACTTGGGTGCCTTTGTGTGGAGTTCGCATTTTCACCCCATATTCACATTTGTTTCTTCATGTTTGCTCACACAATCCAAACGTATGCTGTAAGGTAATTTGCAACTGGACATTTACAGTACCTGGCAGCAGTGAGTCTGCATTATGAAGGACTAGTGTTCTATTCAGATTTTTTTTGCCTTGCCATGGTATAAAAAATAAATATTAAAAAAATCAGTTTGAGTTAGGGCTGGTCGGTATGACCAAAATTCTATATCACTGTATTTTTCAAAATTATACCAACGGTATTTTTTTCCCCATGCATGAGTGGATGTTAACCACATTTTCAATTGAATACTACAGTAGACTGGCTAAGAATAACCTATTCCACTGTCATGAGAATTGTACATTGTACAAAACAATATTTTAATGTGCACACAAGTATTAATACAGGTTTGCATGGCCTCATAAAGTGATAGTTTTCAAGGGGGTGACACTAATGAAGAGAAGGAATCACATTGCATGACAGTTGCAGTCAAAATATAGAGCCTTTTTATTGAACAAATTTTGCAAACAACTTAAAACTATAATTTTGACAACATATTTTTAACCATCCAAGGAGGCATTTAGACTTAGTCAAATATCCAGAGGTGCTTGTCAAAAGTTGTATTGCACTGAACATGTCTTAGAAAAGGAGTAAATAGTAAATATTTTTTGTAAACCAACTACACTTTCTGTTAATGTTAACAATCTCTGTCCACTGACACGTTAGCTATATGGATTGTAATGGCGTTGGTTATCTAGATCCACTGCTTGTTTTTTTGTCGCAGGCAGTACCTCTAGCAAACATGTCTACAAGTGACGTCTGACTCGAGTGTCCTCTAGGTTTTTCAGTTTTACCTGAGGACGTGGAGGGTGCCAATCTTAGTTCCATACATTCATGGTACTCCAGAGCGTGTTTGCGGCTAAGGTGGTGCAGCAAATTGCTCGTGTTACTGCCTCCGGCGACAACTTTAGCTCAACAGCGTTTGCAGTAAATGGTTGTTTGGTCCACATCCGACTTTTTAAAATAAAAATCTACAGACCGCAGACACGGCTTCTTTTTTCGGCAAAAGTTCTTCTGTGTCATCATGTTCAACGTTATCGTCTGCTACAGCTTCAGTTTCAGAATGTTCTCTGTCAATTTTCACTGCTCAATATCTCCACTAATACATTTACTCCGTTGCATGCGTGTTTAGAGGTGTAGCAGTGAAAAAAGTCCCCCCTTAAACAGTTTCCCGCTGCGCCACGTTCCAAATGTTGTTTAGGCTATTTAAACCGGTGTTGCGGTATAAGAAAAATCCATATCATAACAAAAATCAAAAACGGTTTTCGGTATGAACCGGTATACCGCCCAGCACTAGTTTGAATTTTCTTTTTTGTTAATTCTTTGTTCAAGGAAACATCATAGCTAGGGAACAAGACATTCCAAAAATTTGCCTATCCTGAATTCATTCAGTATTCATGGGATTTGTGTTTCGTTTCTATAAAAAAAAAAAAAAAAGTATGTAACTAGTTTGCCCACTGGCATCTCTTGCCCCCTCTCATCCAAACGTGTGTGAGAAGATCCCCATGTGCTCCTAATAGGACTCACTCATTTGGTGTGCTGGAGCATGAGAACAAGTGATTTAATTTAAGTACACAATTGTTGCAGTGATTTTTAGTTGCAGGCGTCACTTATGTAGTGTGACTGATATCCCCAGCATGACTCAGTCCAACCATTCTGCCACTCGCCCTGATTTTGTCTTAAGTCATAGGAGCAGGCTCACCCTGAAGTACAATGCATACAATTCAGCCACAAGTAAATAGGGGATGTGCATGTTTGGAGACTTGTCTGTTAGAAATTTTGTGTTTAACATACCACAATGGAATGAAAAAAAAAAGTATTACGACTGCATCTGAACTTGCTGTAAATGGAAAGCATTCACATAACACCGGCGTAGTCAGGTAGTAGTTTACCGGCCGTCAGAAAAAGGGGCGAGCTTGTAATACTGTGAAAATATGAAACTGTGCTGGCAAGTCATCCCCCAGGGAGTCATGTCATTTTCCTAGTCATGTAATCTGACATCCACAAAAATAGCAACCTCAGTCGTTAAATTTGACATCATACTCTGACTAGAAGTTGTGTGATGTAACATCAGCTATGCTCTCATTCTCTCACACACAGTGGGGGGCTTGCAAGAAACAATAAGATGTGCTCTTCTGCATGCTTACTCAGTCTCATCCAGAGCAGAATGAGAATGAGAAGCAGCCTTCTTGTGTTCTCGGCTGTCTCGCCCTGTGTGGCACGTATAATTGCTGTTTAAATCTCATTTGTAGATATAAGCTGGCTGTCATTTTTGTATAACACTGCTGTCTTCTAACTCTTCAGGGAACCAGTGTTGCTTGAAAAATACCATTATTGTGCACGAGTTTGTTGTATTCAAAGCTACTGACCCAAATTTATATGTCAAGTGATTGATGTATATATAAATACCGTAACTATTAGACAGGGATACTCAATTACAGTCCTAGAGAACCACAGTGGCTACAGATTTTTGCTTTAACCATTTTCCTAATTAGAATCCGTTTATTTAGTACTAAAGCAATGTTTTTTGGACTTGGGTTTAGTTATCTTGCTTGTTACTTTTCAGCAGCCTTAACTGTGTATTTTAGTTTTAAAAAGCTGCATTTAGGTTTTATTTGGTACCACTTTACTTAACCAGACATCAGTTAATAATGAGGTGCAAATGACAAAGGAACCACTAGCCCTCCAGCTAATGTGCTTCCATTTTAACCCGTGTATGTGCATCCTGAAATATCTGTGTTAATGCAAAGAGATGAGAAGGGCCAAGAAGTAAAAAAATGTTCCAGGCCATATAACATATGGATAATGAAAACAGAAAAGTCTACAATGTGATAAAGAGTTGTCTTGGAAGGATGAAAACACTAATAAACCACATAATTAAATAACACATTTCATGATCTATGAGGCTTGGTATCAAATTACAAAACTGGTTGGAGAGAAAACCTGCAGCCACTTTGGCACTCCAGGAGTGTAAATGAGGCCTTTGGATTAGGTAGTACAGGTTAAGCCATGTTTGTGGTAATTTTATTTGCAACGTAAGAGGCTATCTAAGGACATTTCACTGTATTCAAGTTTCCATTATAAATAATGCTTAAAGCCCCAGCCTAAGATAAACTTCTACTGTACAGTATATCCTGATCTTTTAAATCACCTTGGTGAAAGACTTTGCAGACAGACAAGTAATGTGATGGATTCTCAGTTATTTATAAGGGCATGAACAGAATGTTGTTTTTATTTAATTTTGTGCCTTGATACAAAATATCTACACCTCTCCCTCTCTCGCAAGGTGTTTCATGTATGAAACTTTCTTGGTAAGCTTTTGGGGTGGAGGGGAGTCAGCGACAGTTTCATGTAGTAATACATTTAATCATGAATATAGGGTACTGCCTAAAGGATTAATGTGACATGGCATTAAAATGAGACCTTGGGTAATCTAGCACTGGAAGCAGACTTGGATCCTCATGGTTGAAGATTGATGCACGTAGAAATTAGAGATGAGGTGTCTGTCTAAAGTATAGCAGATGGCCATTTATAGGCTGGGGATATTAACTATAAATAGTGCATACAGATCTGCTTTAATAGAGAGACTTTGTCACCCTTTTTGTAGTCTTCTTAAATACTAATGTTGCTTTTATTATATTTAAATTTTAGAAATATGTAAATTACATTTTATATAGTGAGTTATTTTAGCAGTTTCATAGAGTCTGTCTGCAATTGACACATTTTATACACTATGTAGAATCAGACTTGTGCATTGTTCCTCTTAATTGCCTAAGTCACGTAAAACAGAGGTCCCCAACCACCGGTCCGCGACCCACTACCGGGCCGCAGCCGTCTGACAGCCGGGCCGCGAGAGAACTGCCGGCAACGGAGACTCACTCAGACTTTTCAGAACGCTTGGCGGGCGGGGCTTTGCAGCAGCACAGAGAGAGGAGAGACACCGAGGTGAGAGACTATTACAACAAAGTATTGTTACGGTCCCGACAGTTTCCCCATATGACACGAGTCTATAGAAATCGCGTTACTACGAAGTACATTCAGCAGATACTTTCATTACAACGAAGTGACCTTGAAATGCCTGAATGAATCATCCACAGAGCAGTTAGATCTGTGGTCGCAGCTCAGATGTACACATTTGCACAACGATCCCCAAACAGAAACATTGTAAAAAAAAATTCTTTCTTCGAACTTTCCTCGTACTGTTTTTTTTTTTTTTGCTGTTTTTGTTTTCTGTGGTTTTCATTGATTCCTTTTGCTTATTGCTTGTCAACATTTGAAAAACATCCATTGGAATTTAACTCATTGTCACCCTCCTATAGAAATGGCAGACACGAAAAAAAACGATAACAGTGTTAATGTTTGTGATGTGCAATCTGTTGGAATGGCAAATGCAAAGCATATGTC
This sequence comes from Erpetoichthys calabaricus, assembly GCF_900747795.2. Lineage (NCBI taxonomy): Eukaryota > Metazoa > Chordata > Cladistia > Polypteriformes > Polypteridae > Erpetoichthys > Erpetoichthys calabaricus. The sequence continues at coordinate 153,778,845 of NC_041395.2, forward strand.
TTTGTTATATGCAAAAAAAGAAGAAAAATCTCAGGTTGCAAACGTATGCGAACTGCTTAATAACTTAATAATAATAGAAATGTTATGTAAATTGTGTATAAAACTGCCCCCACTCCCCCCCTGACCGGTCCGTGGAAAAATTTGCATCTAATAAAGTGGTCCTTGCTGTCAAAAAGGTTGGGGACCACTGGAGTAAAACATTTCTACTTAAAATAAAATAAAAAAAATTAATTTGTAAACCAGACATTTGTCATATAACAGAATGGTATGCTGTTCATGTCTCACTATTCAGTATGATAGCTGTTAAATATCGTTTTAAAAGAAATTTCTTATAAATGGGATACTCAGCAATTTCTTTTTAAGAAGAAATACATGCATGTTGCTGTTTTTGCTAGTCTTCTAGTTATATCTATATATGTTCTCCATTTTAAAAGACTGTACAATGGATAAGAGCAAACTTTTTAAAGAATAGGGTTCTGTTTTTAAAAAAAGTCATTCCCTGACATAAATCTGCACCTCAGCTCTCTTAAATTTCAAACAGCACTATCCTTAAAATTAGGGTGAACACAATAGGGCATAACAGTTTGTCTGCATGTGTCTGACCTCACACTGTTACTTTTGGACCTTTTCTATATTTTTATTTTTTTATGAGCAAGGAAGTTATAATTTCAAGTAACTATTAGCTATTAAAAATATCTTCCAGGATACGTTAAGGTACCTCTTCATGAGCCTTTGTTCAAATTTCTTTATGTCTTCTATGTAAGCACAGCACAGTCCAGTACAGCACAAATGTTTTTTTGGGTTCTACAGTATATCATTACAATTCCATTATGTAAGTAGATCAGGTAGACAGTAAAGTGTTGAAATCTTGGCTTTAGATTTGCTAACTTAGTTGATGCAATGAATGCTAATAGTATTTGCAAAACTTTGATACATTTGATGATGCTGTGTCAGTACCTTATTCATTGTCAAAATTAAATTATGACTAGGGAATCCATTCCTAGGCTCCCGGACATTTTTCATTCCCGCATTCCCAGGAATGAAACTGCTGTAATTCCCGGGAAAACGGGAATGGCCAAACTCGCATATATAGCGTGTAAAAATTGATCAAGAAATAACAGTTATAGTTGAAAGTAATTAAGGTGACGCCATTGCTGCAGCTTGCACTTCATCAGACAACAGCTTTGAACAGAAACTTGAAATTGCAATGCGTCAGTCTGTTGCATCCGCATTATCTGTGCCAAGAAACTTGCCATCACAGAATGATGACAAGAAACTGGATGCATCAGTAAAAGCTGAAATGGCGGTGTTTCATCGCAACAGCAAGCACGGGCGTTGTTTAGAACAAGTGTATCAGTATCTGATGATTGTACCGTCTACTTCAGTGGAGGCAGAGCGTGCTTTCTCAGTGGCTGGCGTACTTCTGCATGAAGGTACGCTCTCGCATGGACGACCGCATGCTGGACACGTTAATAATAATAATAATTCATAACATTGATATAGCGCTTTTCTCAGTACTCAAAGCGCTATCCACACAGGGAAGAACCGGGAAGCGAACCCACAATCTTCCACAGTCTCCTTACTGCAAAGCAGCAGCACTATCACTGCGCCGCCTGTGAGGACATTGTGCTTTCTATGCTCTTATTACCACAACTAAAGATACATGTACTTCTATGACAGCATGAACTGCTTGTAAGTAAGGTTAGTCTTTTATTTGTGTCAACATATTGCAGTAGTTTTATTAAAAATAAGTGTCGGTCATTCTAAAATCGTTTACATGTGAGATGCCCGGGATTCCCGGGAATGAAATGCAGGATTCCTGAATTCCCGGGAATGGATAAACCCATCCGGGAATGGATTCCCTAATTATGACCAAAAGAAGGGGTCTACAAATGCACTACAGTTACTTGTGGATTATCCATTGCAATGCCAGATCTTTAGAAAATGTCCAAACCACATTTATGTTGGATGTGCTCATCTTGAGCTTTCTCAAGCTTGCAGCAGTAAGGTCAGAGTTCACTGCATACCTATGTCCGTGGTTCTGTTATGTTTTCAAAGTGACAGGGATGAAGTGTCTACTCCCACTAGCTGTGCTTTACCTACATCTTTTTTTTCAGTGGTGTTGTAAGGATTGATGTAAAATTCTCTACTTTTGTGTTTTCCCTGACATCATAAACCATACAACCAAGCTGATCTGATACATGCAAGCTGTCTATTGTTGCCCAACTGATAAGGGGCCCAGATGACACCTGAGTGGCACAGGACTGTTGTAAGGTTCATCTTGTTCTTCTGTAAGTGACAGAACCACACTCAGGTGAATTTTCGCACTGCAGCATGGGTAGACAGGTGTTAGGATGACTTGTCATTATGAGTGGTGTCAAGTACAGGTAAGTAAATACTTCAAGGGCAAGAAAATGAAAGGCTCGCTGGAGGACTGGAAAGATACCAAGGAGGGGGGCCATGAAATAATAAAACACAACCTTTTTGAGTTATATATGGTCTCTGTTGTCATCATTTTGGAGTGGAAAAGTGCCAGGGATATTTCTTCTGTTAGAACCGAAACAAGATTTGTATGCTGATGTAGTATGGCTACTTACAGATTACTGTGTGAATGTTAGGTGTGTAGAATGCAAATCGAGTCTCCATTTATTAAAGCTAATTAAACATTTATGCTGACTATTAAGTCAAATGCTGGAGTTTAGAAAAAGCTAGTAAATATTTTAAAATCATGCCACCATCTCATCACCTGTCTTATGGAGAACATGTAATTGGTGTAATAGTGCATTTGTACCTGATAACAAGCAATGAAAGACACTAATCTAACTGGTAACTTAAATTTTCAGTGCATCTCTGGGTACTTTTCCACTAAACACTGACTCAAATGTGCCACACTGGCATCTTTATAATATTTAAAATGTTTTCCTGCTATCATTGTTCCATTGATCTTGTTTTGTTTCTGAATTTGCTTCAAATATAAAATGGGGTCATGTTGTGTTTGTTTTTTTGGTTGCAAATTTCACGTTTCCCCACATTGACTAGCTGCAGAATAAAATCTTGACTTGTGTATATATAGTTTATACCTTTTCATGTAGTCAAGTCCTTAACATGAATTTTTAACCAAGATTAAAAAATAGTATATGTTTGATGCTTGTGTTGCCTAAAACCAAAAATGAAGCAGTGTGAGCGTATACATTTTTTTTACAAGATTGTACCAGTAAATTGTACATTTCTGCTCTGCAGCTGTTTCATCTTTTTGACGTTGAAGCTATTAACTTTTGGTCCTAACAACGTGCATTTTTAAGTGAAACTGTATCTATAATATTAAAAAATGTGCAAGAGGCCTAGCCTAAACATGAAAAACAGCCCCAGGCCATTATCCTGCCACCACCAAACTTTACAGTAGACACTATGCAGTCCAGAAGGTTGAATGGCTTCATCCATCAGACTGGCAGATTGTGAAGTTGTGATTCGTCACTCCAGAGAGCACATTTCCACTGGCAGCTTGCCTTACATCAGCTGAGCCGATGCTTGGCGTTGCGCATGGTAATCTTGGGTTTGTGTGCAGCTGCTTAGCCATGGAAACTCACTTCCTGAAGTTCTTGTGCTAATGTTGCATACAGAGGTAGTTTGGAACTGTGTTGTACGTGACTCAATAGAGGGTAGGTGATTATTATGGGCTGTGTGCTTCAGGTCTGGCTGAGCTGTTGTTGGTCCTAAACATTTCTCCTTCACATTAGTAGCACTTACAGTCAAATCTATCAGAGCAGAATTTTCATGTACTGACAATTTGTGACAAATTGGCCTTCAGTGACAGAGCTCTTAAAGTCACGAGCCGTTCTTCTGCCAGTGTTTGTCAATAAAGATTGAATGGCTACTTGCTCGATTTTATACACCTGAAACATCTGAACTCAATAATTTGGAGGGGTGTCCTCGTACCTTTGGCCGTATACTATAGTGGAGCTGAATGATTGTTGCAGTTGTACTTTGCTTGCCATTTGAAAACTGAGGCTATACTTTATTACAAGTGAAATTTGAATTTTTGTAAGAATTCAGACGAAGAAGCTCTCATTTTATAGCATCAATATGTGAAGAAAATTTCACTGGAGTTGCTAAACTTTCCTTACCTGAGCCAGAATTCATCAATAAGGAGCTGCAACAGATTGAAGATGAGTAAAAATGAGAGATGGCACTTGGAGGGACAGAGAGAAATTGACAAGCTAGACAGAAGGAATGGAAAACGCGAGACTAATGGAATTTTTGTGATACTGGATCATATTTCAGTATTGGAATTTTCTGCCAAAATGCTAGAGACATGCAACTGTCTGTGTAAGAAAGTGGTGTTGTAGCTATTGCTATTGCTTTATGTCACAAACTCTCGCCACCACCTTAGCTTTTTTTGCACTGTGAGATCATGAATAACCTGCTGCTGATGTTTGTACTTTTTCTCCATATTATGTTATTGACAAGTATTAATATTTGGTAAATTTAAAACTGTAGCCATTGTTTTTTTTACCATCTTTTTTTCTTCCTATTGTAAAAACAGAGAAACTATGTATTTTTATTTCAGAATACAATGGTGAACATCAACAGAATAATATTGACTGCACTCCTGGAGCCTACTTTATTCAAGATAATCAGCCACTCCCCAAACAAGTCTGCAAATTTGAACGTAGTTTGCTGGGCCAGTGTTCTGGGATTACCGATCAGACCTTTGGCTATTCTGAAGGAAGACCTTGTATAATTGTCAAAATGAACAGAGTAAGTATTGCTGCCAACACTTGCTGGGCTTCCATTTTGGGTCTTTTAAAATATGTTTTTAATTAATTTGTGCAAGTAATCGTTCATATTCTAATATCATATTATACTGCCACACAGGGATTACATTTACAGCTACTGAATCAAGTCACCTGCCCTTTAGTATCCTGGGGTTTCTCTTTCTGCTCAGGGGACACATCTCCTGCTTACCAACAGCTGCCAGTCAGAGGCTTTCTATGGGGTTTAGAGATTCCCTGTACCAACTTCTGGTTCATCTACTGGGAAACCTGTTTAAAATGGTAAAATTAAGTATGAGAAACTTAAGCTAAGACTAGAGCCAGTGTCCAAAAAGGAGTAGGAAAACACATTTTTGGTTAATCCACACCTGTGATCCCATGCTTGTTGGAAATGTCACAATGAAAGTCAAGTTGACCTTTGTGTTAACTGTTCCAGCACTTCACATTCTACAGGATGGCACAGTGTAGTTTAATGTCAATGATTTTGGTGGAATGATATGGTGGTCAGATGCTGAATATGTCACCATTAATGCCAACAGGAGTAACAGGATCAAAGTAACTTTAAAGGAGGCTGAACCATACGTTAGAGAGATGAAGAAGAGACTGGAAAAGCTTAGTAACAGTTTGTAACGGTGATTGTTATAATTGTCCTCTAGACTAGACAGCAGGGCAATTTGAACAGTGCAACTCTATGTAAAATTAAAGAAAAATGCCAAGTCATGGATTTGTCAGTTCCTAAGGTGCATATTTGTACTAGTGAATGGAGCATGAAAAGATTAGGAAAGTGAACATTGTGTTTTCTGCTTGCTGATTGGATGTCATATTAGCTATCGCAGTGGAGCTGGGTTCAGTTCCTGTCCTTGGTCACTTGTGGATATGTGTGATTTCTTTAGGTAAACTAGGTCTCTCTAATATCCCCAAGATATTAATATTAAGTAAAATTGCACTGTTGGACTGGCATTCCATTCGTGGCTGGCAGCTGCCATGCACCTAATGTTTCTAGGATAACTTGGCTCCCTGTGAACTTCCACATTTCTTATTGGGTGTATCACAATAGCCCTTTTAAGAAAACAGAGGGTTGGAATTTTAGTGTCAGTGTGTAGTGCATGTCCAGCCTTTTCTAAGGCAAAGGCCATATGAATCTAAATGCAGTTCATGGAATTTTTATCACAAAGTGCTGGCAAGACACAGACATATCCTAATGTATGCTTAGTGGAATTCTTTAGTTTTCAGTTTATAAAGGCTAGACTATTTGTGCAGAATCTCTGGGGATTTACTGTAACTAGAAACCGGTTCCTGCAGTCAGGATATTACTTCTGTATGTTGGAATACAGTGAAAACTTTGCATTAATTGTTGTAGCTCTCAATAAAAACAGTGTGCTATGTATATTCTTAGGAATAAAGGCTTTTCCAGTAAAGAGACATTTAACTATAGAAAGGTGTTTCTGTAACTGGAAATTCTATGAGATATTGTGCAAATAACGTGTCCTTTAAAAATGTAAAAATCTGACTGCTGGTAAAGAAGAAAAAGTATAAAATGAAATTGAACACACTTCAGATCTCTTCACACAGTCATCACTTGAACATTTAATGATAATGAAGTTATTGACAAACATTTCGTCAGACAAATATTGTTTGTTTATACACACACACACACACCACTGTTTCCTTGTACAACAGTTTGTTGCCGCACTTTCATATTAGCAGGGTGCTGCCTAAAGCTGGTATGCTATAAAGCTTTCACTGCCTTTTGTTATACGTCCACCAAACCTTCCATTTGCCAGTCAAACACTTAATTGTGCCTCCTTATTTAGTTAGCAGTGCTCCTTTTAATTCCACCACATTTCTGTATTTGTCACTGTTCTGCTCCGTGATAAGGCTGCTCTGGCTTCTGAGTTTGGACTTATGCAATCAGGCAATCAGGTTGCAGTCCTCTGTTTTGTTTAAAGCTATAATTAAAAAAAAATCTTATAAAAGGCCTTTTGATACGATTAAAAAACAGTTGCCAAATATAGAACTACAATAAGGGTTAATCATAATTTGCATATAAAAATGTAAGGCAGGACCCAAACCTGAATGGGGAACCAGTCCATCACAGAGCCTTGTCATGTTCACAGCCACACTGTCACTCGGCAGGACTAAATTACAACTGACGTTTAATTCAGTAGATATAGGACTTGTTTGGGATGACTGAATAAAGCCAGATTACCCAAAGAAGAAGCCAGGCAGACATTTTTGATGGGGGGGTTTTGAACTAGGAAAATCCAGACAGATAGTGACTAGGAGCAGAATGTGAATCAAAGATGTTGAGTTCATGCCACACTGATTTAATCTTGATTACGCAAATTATTTCATAATTAGTCAAGCAGAAGTAGATGCTCTTAACATGGATAGCAGGGTTGTGTAAATACTGTTTAGAAAATAATTGTTAAAATTTTTAATGAAACATTATAGTGCTGGACATATTGGGAATAATACAAAAATGCATAACCCAAGGAAGCCTGATGTATACGCAGACTCGTATTCTACTCTGACTCTCACAAAACAATATTTCATTCAAATATTTAAAGCAAATAAAGCATTTAAATTGCAGAATATCCAGTATGTAATGTATTAAGGAATAAACTTGAATGTGGAATTTCAAGTTTTTTTATTAAATGCAATGCAGTATTAAACTGTTACCAGTGCCTGCTGTTGAAGTGAAGGAGTGCAAACTGGTGGACTCTGAATTGGAATGGACAATTAGGTGTGTTAAGGGAATTTGGAGAAAGATTACCAGTTGTCATTTCATAACATGAAAATTTGTTTCCTCAGTGACATACAACTTGAGATCATGCCGTGTTAGAACATTTTGGAAGACATTAATAATGTTATTTAATTGGATTTTGGGTACAGTGTATTTCACTTTTTAGGCCAAGGCCTGAATTTGCTTCCGAAACACCTTTGTGCAGTTCCCTTTAGAGCTAAGCAGCATGATAAACTAGCACAGATCTTAATGAACATTTATTTATGACAGTTTTTCTTACTTTTAAAAATAATGTGATTATTCAATTGTTTTCTTTTTCCATAGATTATTGGACTTAAGCCAAAACCTACTCCTTTCATCAACTGCACTGCAAAGGTGAGGTTTTTTCAACAGTAAACTGTAGTTTATATAAATCATGAAAATGACTGGGACAAAAACATTATCTAAATATATTCTGTTTTTATATTGACAGACAGAATGACAGAGCAAAAGAACCTGTATTTTGGATCAGGCTTGTTAGTTTGCACATTAAGACAGAATGGTCATATTAAAAATAGCCTCAGAATGTTATACTTCAAGGTTATAACGTACCTGTTTGAAGAGAATCTTTCAAGAGCTTTTCCCACCAGTATTCAAAGCAGCGGTCTGAGCCATGCACAGCTAGCTTAGCCACGGTGCTGTCCTGTTGTCATGGAGTTTATGTGACATTTTATGACAGCAGATTGAAGGCTTTACTTCTACAGGTTCAAAAATACAACGTCAAATACAGATCACATTTACCAAGACAGCTATAATACTAGATATGTCAGTGAGACTTTTGTTTTTTTTCAGTAAGTGAAATTCTCATGCTAATTAATGTCAATATAGTCTGATAGGACTCTGCTCAAAAACATAAGATATAACAGAAAAGAGAAGTCATACCAGTGTCAGTGGACTTCCATTTGCATGTCCTGTGCACATTTCCTGATGTGAGAAGTTGTAGAAATTGCTGATGCTCCCTAAGTTTGGATTCCAGACCTTTCAGATGCAGCTCAACAAGAACATGGAGATGTGAAGAAGATTCAGATTAGCCCTAGTTGTCACAGTATATGTATAGAATTATTCCTAAATCATATATTCATACTGACTAAATAAAATGACAATGCATTTATATATAAAACAGCAATTATTTTGAAATAGTTTTTTTTTTTGTACATTTTGAAACACAAGAGAAAATGCATTATGGATGATCTGCATAAAAGATGAAAATAGAATCGATCAGTGTGCAAAAGCTTTACTAATATTTCTGTTTTATTATCCGGCCTTGTCACTAGTTAACAAAAAATGAGTTTGCACAGGTTATTCTTTAGAAAAGAGAAATAATGCTTATCACTAAAACTCTGTTTTTTTTTCTATTATTATTTAGTTAATTTGTTCCATTTTAATAAATAATCTCTTCCAACTGGGCAACAGGTATCCAAAACTGTCCGCCATTTTGTACGTAATTTATAAGTAACTTTCACGAATTTATCCACAGTGATGTGTTATTTTTCACTAACAGGCAACTTGATAACTGCTGGAAAGTATTTGACCTTCTGTCTTCTGTGATGCACTCATCATTCAGTCATTTTTGATCATGTGACCATCTGTTTGTTTTCTGAGCTAATGGATGTGCACGCGACAGGTTTACCATGAGCCAGGGCCAGTCTTGGTGTACTGGCCTGGAGAGGACACTGCTCCATTAAGGGGCACACACACACTCTTTTTTTGGGGCCCACTGAGAGTGAATAACTTCTTTTTTTAGATGTAGGAGAAAACCAGGCAAAACCATGTAGTTTCCACATAGCCATTGACTAGGATAGAATTCAAGTTCAGGTTCCCAGAGCTGTGAGGTTGATGTGCTAATGACGTGCATTGCCATGCTTCCCTGTCCTCCTTCTGTTCCTCCTGTTGGTATGTTTATCCCAATGCTTGAACTTTCTTTGCTTTGCGACAGTAATCAGATTGAGATTCAGGGGTACCTGACATTGTGACACCTTACTATGCACTGACAACATCCTGTTTGTTGAAAGCATGTATAGTGTTTGTGTTTGCCTTTTTATCAATCATCATTTCAGCCAATTAAATGTTCTGTAAAATTTCATTCTATGTTGTTAAATATTTTTGTAAATTGAATTTCATATTCTTAAATACCTAAAGCATATTACATATGAATATTTTCATCTTTTTTATATTCTTCTCTGTTTGTCTCTTATAGATAAAGTGTTTTCCATTTTGTGCTTTATTTTTATGTCTGTTTTCACTTGTGTGTGTATATTTTTATTTTTATTTTATTCCATGCTGCACATAGAGCCTTAGCCTCTTTAAAAGCTGATGGGTAAGATCTAAGCATCTTCTAGGAGTTTCCAGCTTTTAATTTCTCTAACATTTTCCCTTAATGATTGTCCACCAGCTTTGCTGTTCTAGATGTGTTCTCTTGCAGTAGATTTTTTTTCATGTGGCGTGCATTTTGTATACTGCTTTAAACTTGATATTGTATACCTTCTAATGTAAAGGAAAAATTAACAGTGCATTTGTAACAACAGTTACAACGTTCACTCTTTTCTCCAAGTTTACCTTATGGGAAGTTTGCATTTGTTCCATTGTAACCCTTTACTTCCTTTTGTCTGTGTAGTAGTTGGGAGGTTTTCTAAAGCTGGGATGTTTCATTGCCATCCTTGCCTTTAGAATCCAAAATGTCTTTTTAATTGGAGTTACATGTTTGTTGTATACAGAAATGCTATTAATAGAAATTTTGCCGAGAGTGCCTTTTTATCTTATGAAGGTATACAATACCTCCATTTAGTCATTCCTTTCCTCCCATTTAATTTATGTTTTTAAATTCAGTGGTAGGAAATGGAAATAAATTTTAAGATTCAATTTGTAATCCACAGTGCCACTAATATTTTACCAGTTCTAATAAACACACAGTGTTTAACATTGAAGACACGTGTGATCAAAATCTGAGAGGAGTCTTTCTGCATTTAATTTTGTTGCATTGAGTATGCCTTTTTGGGTTCATTCCTCGGTAGATTAGGGTATGCTTTTGCAAACACAGGCTTACTAAATTTTGGCTTGAGACTGCTTGATGCATGTAAGTTTATAATGAATCTGCAGTGCATTGTTTCACTCTACTAAATGCTTTATAGACATTTTGTAATTTAGAACATTTTTAATACTCTGACATTCTTTAGTCTTCCAGTAGGTAAAATTGGTATCTATCTGTCTTTCTTTTGTGTCCTTTTTTTATTTGATACACTTTTTGATTCCTCCCACCGCCTTATTTCTTGTGTTTTCCCTCTCACCATACCAACAAGTATGCTATAACCTAAATGACTTGATGAACATGAACAAAGCCCAAGGATGTGTGGCCTGACGGCTTCTGCCCCAAAGGAGAAGTGTGTTTGCCTGCCAAGCACTGTGTCTATCATACACACGAAGCACTTTGACATGCAGTGTTTAAAGTAAGAACTGACTAAATGTCCTCTATTCGCAGATGCTGCATTTTTATGTAATAGTAGCTCATTTGCACTTGTTTGTTGACCTCACTTGTAGTGTGGCTGCTTTCGTGATTTTTTTTTGGCAAAAATTATAGTCCCTCCAGAAGATAAACCAGTTTTTGACTTTGGCTAATTTATGGTGGTGTATTTTCTATTTTTGTATTTCCCATGTCCACTGAGGCTTTCAGAACAGTCTTCTATAAAATGCCTTTTTCTTATTCTTTGAATCTTTCATAAAAACACATTAATTAAACATACATATATTGTGGGACACTATAGTTACTTAGTTTAAAAATCAGTCCAGCAGAGTGACTCTCAATATTTAAGTATAATCAGTCTAGTGTCTTTTTTTCTTGTTTTTTTTTTTTATATTAGCATTTTATAGCAGATGGGTAATATAACTCACAAATTCACATACAGTATAAGGGTCTTGTAAAATTAATTATTCTCAGTATAATACCCAATTCCTAAATATAAATATTTATTTATTGTGAGAAAAAGTGGACCTAAAAAATGGTTGCTTACTATACAAAAATCAGATAAACAAGGGGGACCAAAGTGAAGGCATCAACATACAACAAAAAGTGTAAACAAAATAATGAACATCCATCCATCCATCCATCCATTTACCAACCCGCTGAATCCGAACACAGGGTCATGGGGGTCTGCTGGAGCCAATCCCAGCCAACACAGGGCACAAGGCAGGAACCAATCCCGGGCAGGGTGCCAACCCACCGCAGGACACACACAAACACACCCACACACCAAGCACACACTAGGGCCAATTTAGAATCGCCAATCCACCTAATGAATTATTATTATTATTATTATTAACCTGCATGTCTTTGGACTGTGGGAGGAAACCGGAGCGCCCGGAGGAAACACACGCAGACACGGGGAGAACATGCAAACTCCACGCAGGGAGGACCCGGGAAGCGAACCCAGGTCCCCAGGTCTCCCAACTGCGAGGCAGCAGCGCTACCCACAGAGCCACCGTGCCGCCCAAAATAACGAACATTACAAAATAAAAAAACAATTAACAATAAACCTCTGAGCCTTTCTATACAGTCTTAAGCTAACTACCCAAGTATGTTCCTTCCTACCTCCTGGACTCCTCTTTCTTCACTGGTTGGCCTTCTCTTCCTCCCGGCTGGGTGAGCCCTTGCTGCGGCTTCTCTTCTGACTCCCGGCTTATCTTACTGAGCAGATGGAGGTCTTTATAAGGTTAGTCCCAGGGTTAACTTTTGGGACAGAGACTACACTTCCAAAGATCCTCTGCAGGAGCCTTAACTATTACAGTGGGATAATGTTGCAGCCCTTACCTACCTGGAGGGTTATTATTCTTGTCAAGTTCATCACCAGACAACGTAAATACTAATAGGAATTATAAAAATTCAAACATAATCAGCACCCCAAACCTCAATAAGCCAAAGAGACTTATGAAAAAGAGACCCTTTAATAATCAAGAAGATTAATGAATACTTGCCAATTGCTGGAAAAAGCCTTGCAGCATTTCTTGTGTAAAAAAAAAAAAAAAACTTTTTTTTTTTTTTTAGCTAATATAAGACAATATTTTCAGATTCAGTTATAGAGCGTCCTGGGTATGACATTAATCTGCATCCATCCCTGCATGTGGGACCTCCAACCTGGGGGTTGGTGGCAGAATTGGCACTCCAGCCACCATAAACAAACCTCACACTGCTCCACTCCATCTGAACTAGTGTGGTGCTGAGGTGTCACCCGCTGCAGGGCTGCACTCGGGTCCTAATCTGGGATCCTGAGTTGGTTTGTCGTGTGGTGGATGTGCCAATGCACTGTATCAGTGCGTGCTCCTAACCTCAATTATAGATGATGGATTAGGATTCTTCAAGTTGAGCCAGATAAGTTGACACACGAGCAATATGCTATTGAAGATCTCGATAGATTTATTATGACATAATTTTATTCCATCTGGTATATTCCAAATAATGCCATTAGGGGATTAGAAAGGATCGTACATTTAAAAGTGTCTTTAAAAGAAACACATATTTCTCAAAATGTCTGTGTGTGTGTGACAGTCTCAAAATATATGTTCTAGCCAGGCCAGTTGTTGTTGACATCCTTATCCTGGCCCCGATGGATTTTAGACTTTTTTTTTTGTATGTATGATGTGAGATCTTTTTCTTATTGCTGCCTAAGGTCATGTTGCATACCGTGAGACTGAGTCTGGAAATTCTACCAGTATCTTTGTTAAAATTGTTTCAAGTCTAGGAAATGAAGGAAGGTGGAAAAGTCGGTCAGATTTCCTTTTTGATAAAGTTTCCAATGTCTTAGTAATGAAGCATTTTCACTGTCGGCTTAGACGTTGGTAAAGTTAACCTGCCTAATGGCTTCCTTAAATTAAACACTCTGTAAGTTAAAATAGTCTGAAATATACAATTGTCTTGTATTTGTGCAGCAGGGAACAACATTTCAGTGTTTTCTACAGTGGTTCCATATTTTAATCAAGTAATGCACATCTGGATAGCTAGTAAAGTTTGCTAATTGTTACTGACCGATGTAGTACAAAGCAGAACAGGTAGACAGGTTATGCAAGATGTCTTCTCCAAGTCTAACCAGGCCAGTATATTTTTGTTGCCTTCTAATTCCTTTCACAGTCTCAAAGTAAGTTTATTATAAACCAAACAGTACACTTGACGTTAGGTCATCTACTTTAGATCTTTGTAGAATTGTTTATATATATATATATATATATACAGTCCTTTTGGTTTACAGAAGTGAAATCATATGGCTGAAGCAATTTTTGTTAATTATATGGGCATGCTCTACAACAATATGCATTTTACTGACTTTAATTCAACAAAAGAAAGCTGCACACATGACAACTTATTAACATCCTACATTTAGAATAATTTTTAAGGTTGTTTGTGACTGGTAACCCCTAGATGTCTGAATTGTTCTAAAGCAATCAATAAAAGTGATCTAAAAGGGCATGATATGCTTTCAAATAGCTTCTCCACCACCATAAAACAGCAACCTTCAGGGTCTGATATTATCTCTGTAGTTACAAATTGCTTTGTTAATGAGAATTCTCACTACTTGAGTCTTCTTGCTATAAATAGAATGAATAACTTGGCCTTCACAAGCTTTTATATCTTTACATCTTGGTAACCTAAATGAGTTGAGGGTAATTGCTTGATGCAGTGAAATTCAAAATTGGGTAACACTAGATGAGAAACGTAACCATTTTACTGCAAGGCCTGAGATAAATGGCCACAATCACTGTGCTATATACATCAATCAGCCACAACTTTAACACCTCCTGCGTAATACTACGTAGGTCCCCCTAATGCTGCCAAAACAGCTCTGACCCACTGAGGCACCAAGACATTCGCAGCAGATTCTTTAAGTCCTGTGAGGTGGGGCCTCCATGGATCGGAAATGTGGATTGAGATCTGGGGAATCTGGCAGCCAAGTCAAACCCTTGAACTCTCTGTCATGTTCCTCAAACATTCCTGAACATATTCTGCAGTATGGCAGGGTGCATTACTGCCATCAGGGAATACTGTTGCCATAAAGGGGTGTACGTGGTCTGCAACATTGTTTAGGTAGGTGCTATGTGTCAAACTAACATCCACATGAATGCCAAGACCCAAGGCTTCCCAGCGAAACACTGCCCAGAGCATGCTGGCTTGCCTTCTTCCCAGAGTGCATCCTGCTGCCATTACTTTACCCTGGCTATCCACATGATTACAGGATTCATCAGACCAGGCCACCTTATTCCATTGCTCCATGATTAAGTTCTGAAGCTCATGTGCCCATTGTAGGCGCTTTTAGAGGTAGATAGGGGTCAGCATGGCCACTCTGACCAGTCTTTGGCTGTTCAGTAAACTGTGATCACTGTGTTCTGATACTTTCTGTCATGGCCAGTATCAGGTTTTTTAGCAATTTGTGCTAGAGTAGCTTTTCTGTGGAAAGTCCTCCCACTCTTCTGATGGGCTTTGCTCCCAAACCTCATCAATTAGCCTTGAGCACCCATGACCCTGTCACTGGTTGTCCTTCCTTGGACCACTTTTGGTAGGTACCAACCACTGCATGCTGAAAACACCCCACAAGACCTGCTGATCTGGAGATGCACTGATCCAGTCATCTAGCCACCACAATTTGGCCCTTGTCAAAGTCGCTCACATCCTTACGCTTGCCCATTTTTACTGTTTTCAGCACATCACCTTCCAGAGCTGACTGTTCACTTGCTGCCTAAAATATCCTCCACCTTTGACAGGTGCCATTGTCACAAGATAATCCGTATGTAATTCTGTATATTATGATTGTCTATATTTATAGCTCCTGGAAAATTGCAGTCAATAAACAAATGAGCTTCCAGCCACTTTTTTAACAATTCACAGAATAAGATATATATTTTGATGCGTTAAGAATGCTATTTATGTTTAGCCATTCCGTTTTAAGAATACCTGTGAACATGATTTATATTACACAATAACTTGTGACCATTTTCTGAAAGCACTGTAGGAATTAAAGCATTTCTCATTCATGCTATGTTGAAAAGATTCCTATTTGGATTTGGAATTTGAAAGAAAATGTAAATATAATCCTTGCAAAATCCTTTCCTTGCTAGTTGCTATAATTCTGATTTATTTGTAATCAAACGCATTAATAACTGTATCTTTTTTTTTAAAATAAAAATACTGCACTACATTAATTGCATTTTTAAATACGATTTCATGTTTTCGTTGTTCATTTTGATGACCCTCTTATTGCAGTACATAGCACGTTGCCAAAACCAGCAGAATTAGAAAGAAAGCAGTCTGGGATAGAGGGCCATGGCATTGTAGGGACCACTCATCCTTATACAGGGCAAGCCTGTTAGTCTCCACAGTTAATCTAATCCCATCCCTACATCTTTCAAATTTTGGGAGAAAACTGAGGGAGACCTGTAGAGAACGTACAGAAAGTGAAGAGGCTGAGATCTGAACCCAGGACCCCGGAAATGTGATGCATTGTCACTAAACTTGTGCTGCCCCAGTTTGGAGTGTGTGATTGTTTTTAACTATGTATATGAATGAAGAACACATTTCCCGCCCTGACAATTCAGAATTGTTGAACAATAGATATGTATTATATATACAGTATGTGTTGTGCACATGGCGGTTTTCAAAATGAAATTTCCTTAATTATTTTAACAGTCTCATGTATATCTTGGTACACATTTGCCTACACATTTTTGAAGATGCATGTGGGGCAGAAATAACACAACAGTTAGTAATCTGTTTAATTAATGGTTCAAAATGTTTTTGTTTATTAACTCCATGTTCCACTAATGTGATTTTTTGTTTATGGTTTATATAAAAAAGAAAACATAGCAAAGAGTTAAAAAATAATAATAAAGCAAGTATGTAGTTCCAAATATAAACTGAGTAAACAGACCAAGTAGGATGAGTAAAAGGTACTGCAGTCATAAATGTCAGAAAGCGACAACAATAAAAAACAAAAACCAAGCATTGCGGTCTTGTATGTGTCATTCTCTTGCACCTCAGTTTTAATAGTTAGACACATGTCTGGTGGACTGTAGGACCATTTACGGTATATTTACCTTAATAATTAAGCTTAGCAGCAACCTAAAAAGATCCTCTAGACTTGAGCATGTGGATGACAAGTTCCTATAGTGGCTGTTAAGCATTTTGTTTATTTCAGTCATTCATGTTTGCTATAATAGGTGATACAAAGCCATGGTCAGAGAGGTGCACAGTGGGAAAGAAAGCACATATGGAAATTAAAGGCCTCGTTGCATCATCTTTTAGAATTCAAAAGGCTGACAGGGGAATCAGAGAAAGAAAAGATTAATATTTAAAAATCATCGTTACAGGACAGTTGTTCATGCTGCCTGACCAAAAGCGTTTACAAGGATGTGATCATTTGGGTGAGTGTTATGTCACGATTAGAGAAAGCTTTGCTTTTTACCCTTTTAATTTGTTTTGACGTCTGACAGATGCATCAGTGAGTCAGAATTTGATTTCTTAGTCACCTGGCCATTTCCTCAGCTTTCATGATGCTACAGAAGAACTGTCATTAACTTTCTCTGAAAGCTCCAGATGAGTGAATTTGGCTATTAAAAATACCTTCGATGTACTGTGTGCTGGTTTAGCAAGCTACTTAACGTTACAGAAAAGATTGTTGCTACTTCACATAACCTTTAAAGCTGTGCAAACACGGGTCCATCTAGATAGATAGATAGATACTTTATTAATCCCAAGGGGAAATTCACATTCTCCAGCAGCAGCATACTGATACAAAAAACAATATTAAATTAAAGATTGATAATAATGCAGGTAAAAACAGACAATAACTTTGTATAATGTTAACGTTTACCCCCCCAGGTGGAATTGAAGAGTCGCATAGTGTGGGGGAAGAACGATCTCCTCAGTCTGTCAGTGGAGCAGGACAGTGACAGCAGTCTGTCACTGAAGCTGCTCCTCTGTCTGGAGATGACACTGTTCAGTGGATGCAGTGGATTTTCCATAATTGATAGGAGCCTGCTGAGCGCCCGTCGCTCTGCCTCAGACGTCAAACTGTCCAGCTCCATGCCAACAATAGAGCCTGCCTTCCTCACCAGTTTGTCCAGGCGTGAGGCGTCTTTCTTCTTAATGCTGCCTCCCCAGCACACCACTGCGTAGAAGAGGGCACTCGCCACAACCATATGCAAACATATGCAGTGTGTAGTGGATTTTGGTGTGTAAAAGTACTGGCCTGTGTTGACCGCCTGCCCTCCTAGTCACATAAAGCTAAAAGTAATTGAAAGGACCTGACTTAATAAAACATAAACTTGTTAACAGGCTTGTCCAGAACTAGTTTATGGCCTGCCAACATTTTTTAGATGCAGGGTTGAATGTATTTAGCTACTGAGCAACATCAGCGACAACTCCATTATTTTGACTGACGATGCACTGCTTTGCATGTATGAATGTCTGCCTGTTCTGACAAGTCAGCCTCGGTGTCACTTATGAAATACAGGTATTTATAAAAGCACCTTCTGCAGTCGCTAGTAGGCAGACACTCAGGAAAGACGTATCTTCCTATATTGCTCCTTTTCATTCATAATTTACATTTACAAAAAGGTTTACAAGATTAACAATATTAGCAGCTTCATTCTACTAACGTACAACAAAAATGCTGTTAGCTGATTGACCACAGGTTTGGCCACTGGTATCCAATGCTGAACTTAAGGCCTGTTTCCTTCATAGCTTTTTGCCGAGTCAAATTGTCAACTTTTCTTTGCTAGGAGTAAATTTAACCCTTTTCCCCCCAATTACAAGTCTTTCTACCAATACAAATCTCCCTCTGCCTTACTGCTTTCATTTTCCATAAATCGGCATTTAATTATTTTCCTTGAACTTGCTTTCAGGATGAAAACTCAACTGGTCAAAATGTTCCATATTTCGTCTCAAGGCAAAAACTTTGTGATGGTGTCAATATAATAACAGTGGCTTCTGCATGTACATTATACGTGAATATCAATTTTTTAACATTTATCTGTATTTTCTTTATTTTTTGCAAGATGGAGGCCAACCAAAATCATCTGATCAAAAATGTGGCAGAAATATAACTTTTAATATTAAAAAAATGAACAAAAACATAAAAGTTTCAGCTGAACAACTGGCTGACCTTTTACTGATTTAGTCCAGCATTTTCCAGTGTAACTACAACAAAAGACATACAGCTTCTGTGTTTCATTTTTATCATAAAGAAAATAAAACCTTTTGCAGACCCCAACAGTGAATGGTTTCCTGCTAATGGAGCTAGTTTTTCTCTGTTTGCAAGTTTAAATGCGTTTATAACTTTTGCTCTTAAAACCTCTATTTCTTTACCTCTAAGAGGATGTGTCACACAGCTTTTTTCCCCCCAGACGAGTTTGCATTTGACTTCCAGTTAGTCGTTCTTTGGTTGTCACGTCTCACAAACACACACAAGTAAGCCTCCATAGCTGACGGCAAAATTTAATCCTGCTTGATTTAATCGGAGTGAATCATGGATCGGTCTGACTGAACTGTGAAACCACACAAATGGCGGTCACGACCGCGTACCACATCTGGATCTGAAAATCACCGTAAAAATTGTGCCGTGTTACAGGGCCTGTAAAGAAAAATTGGGAGAGGTCTCCCCAAGACATTCTCGTATACTCAGATACGGGGATAGATATTTGAGAAGTAAACTGCAAGACAATGATTATATTTTATATTTATATAATTATATTTTTATATTATGTGCATTAAAGCATCATCAACAACAAATCAATAATATATTGAACAATTATTATAAAAGTAAAGTTGAATAAATCGGACTCTGCAGCTGCATGAATAAAAGGTAAAGTACCACTTCCGATTAACGAAAATAGCCAAAACGTTGATAGAAATCTGTTTTGTACCTAATTACTTGTATGCAAAATTTGGTTGACCTAAGTGAAAGCGTACTCAGGTTATTATGTTTACACACACACACACACACACACACAGACATAATTCCAAAAATTGTATTTTCGGACTCGGGGAGGTCTAAAATGTCGAGATTCATCAAAATCTCGAAATTGAATTTTTGGAGGATTACAATACTTTCACTATACTTAGTATACGAAAGAGTAAAAAAAAAAAAACTGCAGATAAAGTAAAATTTGACACAAAGAAATTCTTTTGAGTATTTTAAGATTAAGAAAAGTGTATCAGGAACACTAAGGCTGAAATTAAATATACAGAAACTGAAATCTTAACGGCTGTAAACGTGTTCCTTTCCTAAGTTTTCAAGTGTTGAAGAAGTTGACAACCTCCCATTGGCTACAGGGACAGTTAAGAAAGTGCTTAGTGCTTTTGGATAACATGGACAGAAATGCTGTTTTAAAACGGCTGAAAAAAAGTAAATCACCAGGACTGGATAACATTCATCCTGCAGTGTTTAATGTGATTATAAATACTGTCTATAAACTCTTAATGTCTATTTTTCAGAAGTTGCTGCATACTGAGGAATTTCCTGAAGATTGGATTGGAAGCTAACAAATGTTATCTAATTTTATTAAAGGAATGACTGGGCCAGCATTGGGCCAGTAACTATAGGCCAGCATGATGGGTAAATCAGTAGAAGCAAATGAACAACAAATGCCAAGAAAAGTTGCTGACATGGGGAAGATCGTGTTTTAAGCTCAATTCTATGAAGCAGTAAAAAAACAAAAACAAATTGGACCTTTGGGATGCATATAAAATAGTATTTATCAGAACTTTTTTTGAAAATCAAGATATGGGGACCTGACATGAGAGGTCAGGCGTCAAACATAAAGAAGCACTGAAGTGCTGTAGATAGCGGCCAAAGTGGCTCAAACACAGAATACAGACGGTTATGCTGCAGACGTTTTATTATTCACACAGACGGCCATAGATTATCACATAGTGTGGTAGAGTTTGGGGACCTGCAAAACTCACCTCGGTGAGGTGGAGAGACGAGCAATGGTGGGCCTGGCTTGTTGTCATCAGAATTGTTCAAATGCGGTAATGTTTATGCTACAGTTGGTATGTGACGCAGAAATGAGTAGCTTTGTCAGTCGCAACCTCGCACCACCTTTTAACATTACAAATGATACAAAATGTTGAACTTTCTGTTTATGTTAAGCATTTTACTTCATATTATCTCCTTAACCGTAATTGAAAAAGACATCGATCTGGCACCAGAATTCCTATTGTGGAGACTTTTAATTAATAGTGTGACTGTCTTTGTCATTTTCTCTGCAGAAAGATGATAAGCTGAGTGTGAACTATTTTCCAGAGAATGCAACATTTGATTCCATGTATTTTCCTTACTATGGAAAATTAGCTCATGTAAGTTGTCACCTTTTTGCCTCTTTTAAAAACTGAAAACCTTTGTATGTTTTTAATGGACCAGGATTGGGAATTTATTTTGAACAGATCAGAGATATGTTGCTATAAGGGATATATGACTGGCTTTTTAAATAAGAAGCATAGAACAAAATGAAACAACAACAAGCACCTTTGGAGCCACAAAATAAAGAAAATATAAATGCTTCAACATGCACAAGAATATGACAATTGTAAAAAAAAAAAAAACAAAAAAAAAAAAATGCAAATGGAATGTCTTATGGGCATACATACGTCACTTTGTGCTGTGTCTTCCGTTTGACAGTCCAGTTAGTACTGCAGTTAAATGCAGTTGGGTGTGTTGGCCATTTGTGAGGGTGGCAGGCAATCTCAGGGGAGAGTTATTTGGTACTGGCATGGGTACCTGGCACTTTGTAGGTGGGGGCACAAACTAAGTTTCATGAAGTAATACAGCCAGTCCAAATGGGGGGTCTGTGACTAATTTGGCAGAGCTGCAGTAGGCCGAGTGGAGCAGATTTACACAGCAGACAATCCCCCCTACACGGTCTGCTTTACATAAGAGATCAGATGCCTTACAGTAAAATGAAAAGGGGTTTGTTGCTTGTCCTACTAAATAATAAACAGTGTGGCGGGTAGCATTGCTGCCTGTGCAGAGTTAGCAACTTCATTTCTGAAACTGCTGCTCACTAACCTGAGAGAATATTTACTACAAAATTAAATAAACAAACACATTCTGTAAATAAATATGCAAACAAATGAATTACCTATGCTCACTTATCATAGTGTTTTTATTTATTTATCGTCACAGTACTTTGAATATGTTTTTGGGTATTAATGTACTCATAAACTTATTTAAGTATTTCTTCTTTTACTTCACTAACAAATGTGATGGTGCTGCACTGAGCAGTGTGTGCATTTCTCCTCCTTGGCACTCGTATCACTGCTATTCCAGGGTGGGTCTGAATTTCCATCTGTCACTTCCGGGGCATCAGCTATGGAGGCTTCATTAGGACAAAGATTTCCAAGTGATTTGTTGTTTTTGTAGACGTCCTTATTGATAATAAGCCCTCCTGATCTGACCTCAGTAGACTGGCGACAGAAAGAAACAAAACAGCAGCAGCCAGCCTGACCAAGACCGATATAAATAACCAAACTTGAGGGACATCAGCTGAGCCGCTCTCGAGCAATGCCTGGACAGACAGACAGGCAGGCATGTAGGCAGGCGTTTTTAACGTTATTTGTATTGATTTGGATACACAATAAAATAAATTAAAAACAGATGGCAACATAAAACCACAAGAGGATTTTAGAATAATTGTGTTTTTAATTTTTTATTCATAATGTATAAAATATGCAGCTTGATATAATTTACAAAGACATAATGTAATGTTTTTAATATTGTACTTATTGTTTATACAATTACAGTACGTATTTTTTAGTCAAAGGTGTTTAACACTAGAATTACCAGAGCCAACGAAAAAACTCGTAAATCCGGCCCACCTTAAATCCCTTCGCACTTCTCCGTCAGCGTTTTTATCTTCTAAATATGTCGATAAGCCCAAGCAGCCTGCTATACCTTCCTCCCCACCGCCTCAGAACGGGCAAGAAGTTCTCCCAGTTCCTGCCTTGATTGATTATCTGGGAGTGAGCTACCTAGAATTGTATGGGGAAATAAGTTGATGTGTGTTTTGTGTCTACAACAATCTATGTAAACACACCATTAAAACAAACATTTTTCATGTTTTAGTAATAAATAACAAAATGTAGACATGAACTGTATAATGTGAAGGCTGATGGCCAAATATCAAATGAACACTTTCACAAAAGGTTCAAGTAAAATACGCCAGCTTCTCTGGTGTAGCGGTAAGATCCGCTGACTTATAATCCGGAGGTCGTGAAAAAAAACGCTAACTTTTACAAGTACTATAAATTTGCAGTGGCTGTTACAGACACAAATGAAATGTATGTTTTTATTGTATAATATTAACAATAAGAGCAGCTCACTACTCAAAACAGTAAATTTGCCGGGGAGCCGGTTACGAGCTCACGACCTCCGGATTATACAGTGCATCCGGAAAGTATTCACAGCGCATCACTTTTTCCACATTTTGTTATGTTACAGCCTTATTCCAAAATGGATTAAATTCATTTTTTTCCTCAGAATTCTACACACAACACCCCATAATGACAATGTGAAAAAAGTTTACTTGAGGTTTTTGCAAATTTATTAGAAATAAAAAAACTGGAATAAGGCTGTAACATAACACAATGTGGAAAAAGGGATGCGCTGTGAATACTTTCCGGATGCACTGTAAGTCAGCGGATCTTACCGCTACACCACAGAAGCTGGCGTATTTTACTTGCACCTTTTGTGAAAGTGTTTATTTGATATTTGGCCATCAGCCTTCACACATTATACAGTTCATGTCTACATTTTGTTCTTTATTACTAAAACATGAAAAATGTTTGTTTTAATGGTGTGTTTACATAGATTGTTGTAGACACAAAACACACATCAAATTAGTTCCCCTTACAATTCTGGGTAGCTCACTCCCAGATAATCAATCAAGGCAGGAACTGGGAGAACTTCTTGCCCATTCTGAGGCGGTGGGGAGGAAGGTATAGCAGGCTGCTTGGGCTTATCGACATATTTAGAAGATAAAAGATGCTGACGGAGAAGTGCGAAGGGATTTAAGGTGGGCCAGATTTACGAGTTTTTTCGTTGGCTCTGGTAATTCTAGTGTTTAAAAGTAGGCTGAAAAATGATCATTCGCTTTAATTTTTATGATGTGCTTATTGTACATAAACAGTACTTTTTGATCCTGAATAGAAATGCACTATTACTTCACTTATAGTTCCAGTGTTTTATAAGAATCTAAAGAAATCTTGGCCACGTAAAAGAAATCAAAATAATGACATTTTTATTAAAGGTAGCCCAGCCACATACGTGCCCATATACAAGGGATCTAATTGTTGACTGTTGCAGAACACTGCCCTTTATGTATTGTATGTATGTATGTATATATATATATATATATATATATATATATATGTAATCTCCATCCATCTATTGTCCAACCCGCTGAATCCGAACACAGGGTCACGGGGGTCTGCTGGAGCCAATCCCAGCCAACACAGGGCACAAGGCAGGAACCAATCCCGGGCAGGGTGCCAACCCACCGCAGGGCACACACAAACACACCCACACACCAAGCACACACTAGGGCCAATTTAGAATAGCCAATCCAACTAACCTGCATGTCTTTGGACTGTGGGAGGAAACCCACGCAGACACGGGGAGAACATGCAAACTCCACGCAGGGAGGACCTGGGAAGCGAACCCGGGTCCCCAGGTCTCCCAACTGTGAGGCAGCAGGGCTACCCACTGCGCCACCGTGCTGATATATATATATATATATATAAATTGTTTTTTTCCTCCAAAAATAACATGGAACTGTCAAGGAATTGTAGTAGGAAAAATCTGAAGCACAAACATTGGCCTCCACCACTCACAGGTTTACCATTTGTGTAAATGTGTCCTGTTTAATAATGGCTGCTGAACAATATGCCGCTCAGCGTACCCCTCGGCTAACCAGACTGGCTCGGACTGTCTGTTCACTTCTTACCATCAAGGAACAAGGCGGCTTGAGCAGCTCTAAAATCCCACCAGCTCCCTCTCACATGAGTAACACATCCTGTAAAACTGGCGGAGGATTTCATAGGTGAAATAGTCGGTCACTGTCTAGTGCGCTTAGTCCTGAACAGGGTCACGGGGGTCTGCTGGAGCCAGTCCCAGCTAGCATAGGGCACAAGGCTGGAACAAACCCCGGACAGGGTACCAATTTAGGATCGCCAAGTCACCCAACCTGCAAGTCTTTGGAGTGTGGGAGTAAACCCACGGTCACATAGGTAGAACATGCAGACTCGAAGCTGGGAGGACTCAGGACATGGCAGCAGTGCTACCACTGTGCCACCACGTCGCCCAGATAAAATAGTGACATTCCTAAATGTGAATGGCAAATACAAGTCCAAATTAAACCAACTTGAGGTTCCATTTATAAGGCGAAGAAAAAAAACAAACAGTAAAGCGTCCATGCTTCACAAATGCTTTCTTTGTGTTCACACTGAGTAGTTAATGTCTTGAAATTCCAGCATGGCATTCACAAAAAAAGTGAATGAAATGAATTTCACAACTAGGGTCGAGTTCCCTTCGGGTGGGCTTTAGGAATTTCAAATCCGACTGTGTGCAGGGTCCAGGTGGGGATGAATGTTGTTTGACCGTGTCGTCCCTCTCGCTCATCTTCATGTACCTAACACGTCCTCTTGTGTGTTTTGTGACAGGAGGGCTATGTGCAGCCCCTGGTGGCTGTTAAACTGTTGCTCAACAGTTCTGATTTCAATAAGAAGCTGTCCGTGGAGTGCAAGATCGAAGGGTCCAACCTGCTGAACAACGATGACCGGGACAAGTTCCTGGGTCGGGTAGCCTTCCAGGTCAAGGTCACTGAATAGCAGCAACGGGACGTCTGCAAGATGCCAGTATTGTGGTGGTGTTAATTTTCAATCAGCTGGACCTGCCATTCTAGGACATGAGACCACTTTTGGAAAGCGGGGTTAGAGCTGGGTGGCAGTGATGGTAGCATGAAGAGGTGCTTCCAGGTCTTAGTTTTCAACCCCCTAATGTGTTGCTGCCTGCCTGCCTTGCCCTCGGTTTCCCTGACCAATTCAGACCCTCCTTGCCTTCCTCCGTCCCCGTCTAACCTGTACATGAGCGTATTAAGACATCGTGCCATGGTAGGAACATGTAAATATATCTGTTAAGTCAGCCATTGAATTGAGTATTATGGTCCTTTCTCCTGTTGTGATGTGAATTATATCCCCAGTGAGTGTTGCTTTTGTGTGCCGTTTCTTTGTACATATTTAATGGATGAACACTGGTTTAACTGTCATATATCACAATATCAGAACATGTAAGGGATACAGTGGCACCTGAAACGTTTCCGTGATTTTAATAGCTAACTAACCTCTGCAAAATGTCAACGTATATGCAGATGCCTTAAGTCCTGTATGGGGGGAGTGGGAGGAGTATCTTAAAAATAAAATGATTTTAAGCTATCACTGTCCATTTGTTTCCTTGAGAAGGCCACCGTGATGATTTGACCAAGTGGCTAGAGAGTAGCATTACAAAATAATCTTTATTTAGGATGAGCAATTTAGCAAATGCGTACCTTGAGAGGTGCAAAGCTTACTGATTCTGCCCATTGGAGAGCAACATGTCATTCAGAGGGGGGGTCCCAAAGCATCTCAAGGATAAACCTGGATTTTGACAGGTTGAGACTGGCCATGGCATCTCAGCGGCTTCATCACCCACTCTCAGAACTGAGCGGAAGATGAGAAAGTGATGGTGATTTGGAGGAAGACCTGCGCAGGACCCTCAGTCGGGCTCTTTAACTTCTTGGACATTCACGGTTACCTCATTGGCTGCATGTCCTCAAGATTGATGGTGTCAACCAAAGAAGGAGCAGTGCAGCTGAACAATGAAGGGTCGTCTCTCTGATGTCAGTTGTCTTGATGGATGTCACTCCCGCCCTCCTCAATGGAGCGACATGGCGTCACTGGGATTGGCTTGTTTTTAAACTGGTGTAGCTGTTTGGGTGCCTCATGCGCTTGAACCTCCATCTGCTCATCAATTCTTACAGTGGCAGAATCAGTTTATTTAAAAAGAAAATATATTACCTGTTCTGTTTCACTCACATTTTAAAAAGTATTCCTATTAGACATATTGAAATTATTTCTTCAACTTACGGACTCGCCCTTTAGCTGTTAGCGGGTCACTTGTTACAATGCGCCGATGCATGGCGGCCTGTGAAGTGAGAAGGCTGAATGGCACCTGAACGCTCAAGGCCTTTCTTCTGCAGGTCTGCACTCTCAGGGGTCCTGCTTTGATTCTTTGTGACGTGGGCTCAATTTAGGTCTGCTGCAGGCAGGAGAAGGTGGGCAAGGAGTAAGAAGAGAGTTTGAATCACCTGCTGTGTTTATTTATTGTATGATAGGGGACAGCGTTCTCAGCTACACCTCTCAGTTTGACGCAGTGTGATGGACATCAACACAGAGTGGCGCGCCATGTGTGAGGTTTCAATGAGGCGCTAAATGAAAAATAGCCATTTTAGAGACATTTACATGTGCAAAGGGCACTTGGACTTACAGCAATGTCCAGCATTCATCACAATACATGTGTTAGCACATAATGGCCACCTCCATTACCAAATGACTGACTAACTGATGTTCAGAAACGCAAAAGTGACCTAAAAATGAAAATGTGCGAGTTGTATTTGTCAGGATATTTTATACTGAAACAGCAGCCAGAAATGGCAATTCCCTGTCAATACCATATTAGATTACCGCAGCACGCGAGAAAGAGCAAAGCAGCCATTGTGGAAGAAACTGCGAGAAAGGTGCGCTGGGACGACTGATGTTTCTGCAGAGAGCTGTCACAGAGCGTGAATAAGGTGGCCTCTGGTTTGAGATCCCAGTCCCTCGAATGTGGATGACAACCTTCAGTCTTTACTGCTGGAGAAACTCCTACTTTGGAGTTGACCTTTTACTGTTAGGTGTCAAAGTTTGTCACGGACTGCAGAATAAGCATTACCAAGTCCTAACTGCAATTGTCACATTTTGAAATTAAATGTTGAGCTCTTTTTTGATTGACTGTTTATGATTCCCATCTTCAACAGCAGCATCCTGGAAGGTGCGCCAAGCGACCCCATTAACTCGGGGATTTGTCTCATGCTGTTCTTTGTCCAAGACTCTGGCTATTCAGACTTTTGCTGACAATTCCCACATCTTGGACTATTAAATATGGACATTGACATGAAAAGAATCTTTGGTGAAGTTGACTTGATCCGTACTAAACCGCAGAATTGCGAAAGTCAATTATTTTCTGTGCAGGGTTGTGTGTTTGCTGACTGACATGACAGAACAAAGTGCTACTTGGTCCAAACAATCCAGTCAGCTGTTAAGTACAAAAAAACAGAACATGGAAGAACGCTGGCCATGGACGTGTCCTGGTGGGCTGTGGGTGAGGCTGGCTGGCTGGATTGAAAGGTGAAGTGTGCACCACTGGCGGCAACTAGCAGTTATAGGCAGGAACTGACAATACAAGTTTAACTTTTTCTCAATCTTACAAAACAGGTGATTATTAATAGAGTAAGGAAAAGCAAATGACTGAGCCAGATCATCCAACCATCTCTCTAGCAAAGCAGGAGAAAAGACAAAGAAATTCCTCATTTTCAGTAGTGAGCAATACGACGATTTATCCGCGCTAATTTTTCAACACAAGAAACGTAACTAAGATGTGTCAAGACCAGTAAAGAGAGCGCATGTCGTGTGACCGGTCCAGGGACCATGTCAGTAAAAAGCAACTCCTTTGTGTTAACCGTGCGACTACAGAGGCTGAATTAAACACAAAGGAACTGTGTATGTGCATATATAAAAATACCAAATACGTATGACAATAAACTCTCACAGGAGCATTCTAGACAACATCTAAACTATCGGCACACACACAGGCTCCCAACCTGATGCTCCTGGCGGCCCACATTTGCTACGTGTACTAAGAATAACTCGACAATGAGAGAAGACCCAACGGCGGTTTTTCTGCAAATTGACTTTTTGCAACTTGTCTTTAGAAACGTGTGGCTGGGCTCAGCTTGTTATTCTTCTGACAACCACTCGGCCTCCACTGCCACAAGCCGACTGTCCCGTCTGGGCCTCCTTCCGTCACAAAAGTGGCCAGCTTTGCCTGGCAGAATCAGAAAGTGCCTGTAAGTCATCATTTATTTGTGCTGCTCTTTGTCTTTCATGTTATAGGACCCAACACACAGTGTGGTAGAAAAAGAAGAAGGAGGAGGAGGAAACGGCCTTACTCTCTAAATCGGCCAGGAGTAGCCATATTACTACACCACACACCTTATTTTCTTAATGACCTTTAACCCCATGATGGTTGAGTTGAACTTTGATGTCAAAACATTCGCTCAATACGCAACATAACGTTTTCTAATACACATCTAAAAATGAAACCATGGAATGGCGTGAACCTCACCTTCTCGGGTGCATGTGGTCCGGTGGCAGTGGCAGGACTCGGTGACAAGCATCAGGTCCAGAAGTGGCTCCAGTTCAGTGTTTGGGAAATGTCATTGGGCTTACAGTGCCACCTCAAAGCTACAATGACAACAAAACAACAATTAGAAGACTCAGTGACAACACAAGAGAATAACTTTCAGCCCAGGTGTTTCTGGTGTTCCAACCCTTATCTATCTATCCCTGTGTCCTCAGAGAATGCAGACTTGGGGCCACCATTCAAAACTCCCAGGGCTGAGCAGGTCAATAGTGGTGGTGCTCCAGTATATCTGGGGTACAACGATTGTGAGGTGTCAATGCCAGGGTCCTAAATTTAAGATAATAAAGTGTTGGCACAATAATTCAGTCTGTGATTAACAAAGGGTTTTGCCAGCCACAGTGCTAGAAAACTATCTGGTAACAAAGAACTTTCTTGACATTTCTCCTGGCAGAGCTATCTCATAGACTGATACAGCATAAGAGTGAAAACAAAAAGCAAGAATTGTTGGTTCATATTAATAATTAGCAGAAACACAATCTCTATGGTGCATGTCTAAATAACATCTACAGTAAGAAGCTTTTGGATCACACATAGAGATGCACAGACTGAACTTCATGGCTGCCTACAGGATCCACTGTAGACATGGGTGGGGGGTAAGGGGGGGTTCCTGTAGACACAGGCAACAACCACTTGTGAGATGGAAACCATGGCCACCAGATTCATGACGCAGCAGCCCTTTATTCCCAAGCCCTGGGCTTCTAAAGATCTCCGTTTAAACTTGCTGAATTTCATTTGTTCAAGCCGAGTCCCACAACAAGCTGTTTCATCTCATCAGACACAAACTGCCAAAATGAGGCCAGTGCAGTAAAAAGGCTTTGACAGTAAAGGGTTAAGCAGAGCCCTCGCTGATGATCTACCACTAATTAACAGCGCTGGCCACAACGGCATCATTAAAATCACAAAGGGCCTCCGAATCAAATGATTACACGCGAGCGTCGGCAGACACAAAGGCCTACAGTCTGAGAGCTGCTGTGGGCCTCGGTCCTTCCAGTCACTTTGTGACAAGCCCACAGATGAGAGCTGGGATGCCTGTAAGATTTTCAAGATGTGCTGCAGAAAAAGCACTGAGAAGGACTCGGTCACGTGTTCCCCTGTTTGGTCTCATGAAACTATCCGAGACCCTCAGCACCCACACTTGCTTTGAGGTCTCCTGTGAAGACAGTAAAACGTTTCAAACTGCACAAAGGCTCCTTGACCGTACTGCTGCTCCTAAATGCCCTTGCGTGTTGTGGCATAAACTGGCTGAAGGGGCTTCAGATAGCAGGCCAGCACACTCAGAACTCCATCTGTGCAGACGTCAGATCTTTTGCTAATGTGCCGGTGACCATAGCTAAGGTGAACTGCAGCAAGTGATTGCCATGTCCACGCCACATAAAACTCACTGCTGGGATGTCATCACGAATTACTCTTTCACTAAAATCATACATGGATGGAGAAACCCAGACATTGTTTCAAATGGATTTAATCATTGATTATTTACGGAATTCTCGGCGTTAACTTGCAAATGACTTGCCTCACTCCAGCCGTGCCTGGCCAGCAGTAGTCGATGACTCTGAGCGGACTATAGCCGAGCAGTCTGTGCTGCTTCCTGAGTGCCATTATGAACAATTCTGCACATCATCTCCTTGACACACTAACACTGAGGACTTTCAGCCAACGAATTACTCAGCAGAAGCGTGTGAAGAAACGCTACTTTATACCATCAGGCTCTAATACACCTTTATAACGCCTCACTGGGACTGCTCTCTGACGTTTTTGTGGGGGGAATGGGGAATGGGGGGGTGCTGTTATAATATTTCTACATTTCCAAAACTTCTGCAATTGCTGCATTTCTTCTTAGGACAAATAAAATTTGTTTGTTCATCATCTACCTACCAACCTATCAATTACAATTTGAGAAGTCTCAAATAAAGACCCGGCAGGAGAAAAGAGTACAACAACTTGTCCGAGGAGTCACAAAAGTATAAAGAAACTTCCAGTCAAGTGGCCCAGGACTTACTGATATGCTTATGCATCAAAGAATTACCAAAGCAGGCGGAGGTGGACACCTACCTGTGTGCGTCACTCATTCGGAGGCTCAGTATACTCGCATGGCCCAATCATAGGGTCCGACATGGCAACACACGTGCTCAAAACAGAACTTCACTCTGTCAGACCGGATGAGTGGCCAGCGGAGTGTTTGCTGCTGTTACGGATTGTTAGACTATTTGACGTCTATACATTATCATCTGCATTTCATAATTCTAGATGTTTTGAATACCAAAGATTCCAAAAATAAAAGTGTTTTCTTGGAATCTTTTGATTTAAACATTATACATGTATCACTATGTTTTGTAAGTTTCCACGCCGCCATTCTGTAGTGCCCATTGCTATGATGCAACGATGGCTTGCTGGCAGAATGTCCTAGAAGATGCATCACGTGACATCATTGGTGCAACGAGTTGTAAGCTGGCATGTTTTTTTTTTTTTTTCCCAAGATTCTGCATATTCAAACCTTAACATGCATTCTTAAATTTAGGTATTGGTTCTTGAACAGTTGCTCTGAACCGTTGACCGTAATTCTGACAGTGCAAAATTTCGAACAATTAAAAATGGATGCCAAGATGGAAACTTTACTCGCACTGAAGAGCAGAATTTGAAAACTCAATTAGGCAACGTTAAATTGTGGTATGTTATGGAAAATTCAGTGATAGCAAAAAAGTGCTTGGCAAATTAAAGAGTGGAAAATAATCATTAATTGTAAAGAACAAAACAAAGTGAGCTCTGAAGACTATGACAGATATCTAAGGGCAGGTTGTAGTTTTAATTTGGGGGTCTTTTCTTTTGTACTTGCCCTAAATTGGGGGATAAACAGAAACAACAATTGCAGGTTACATTTGAATTAGGCTCCAGTATTTATGAACTTCAGCAGCCCCAGGTCGCTAACACATTATGCTTCTTCCCGTGAATCAGACACAAATTCTCTGTTTAGGAACAGTTAGCTTAGAATGTACAACACCTCCTATCACAGTTCAAGCCGATGCACTACATGGAGAACAAATAACATTGTTTATAAAAAGTAGTGGGCTCCCTTTGGTTATTCTGGGCAGTATTTGTTTAGAGAAATACAACCCCGTTATTGAATGGTGGGCAAAAGAAATAAAACAAAGAAGTAAAAACTGTTGTTTCATGTCCATAATTCTCCCACTATTATGAACTTATTGAAATCCTGTTATTTTTCAAGCTGTAGTTCATAAAAAGAACTTGCACTTCCTTGGGAATATGACTTATTACAAGGTACAACTTTGCCTACAAGGAAAATGTATACTCTCTTCCATCCAAAACATCAAGCCCTGGTCTAAAATATTCAAGAAAATTTTTAAATTGTCCAGCACCTCTAGGAGCAGGTGTTTTCTTTGTCAAAAAGAATGACGAAGGTCGGAATCCTTGAAAAGATTACAGGGAATGAACCTCCCTGGCAGTAACTCCAACCGCGACTCAGACTCGGAGCGCTATGTAAATACGACTATGGCTGAGTCAAGGCGTGACGTGTTAAGCCCAAAGGACTCTCAGCACAGTGTTCTACTGGCATCTCGTGATGAAATAACATCATGCTGCAAAAAATCAGGAGTATTTCTATACTTTCTGCCAGTTTATAAAAACTCATCAATATTCATGATTGGTGCAAAGCTTTCAGCCAAAAACACAATAGCAAACAAAAAGCTGTAAATCCAGTTTTAGAATAAACTGAAACCAAACCATTGCTTGAATCAAGTAATAATGAGGACAATGTGAATTGGTCATCAGACGCTGACATGATGGACAGTGAAACCGGTAGTCTCCAACCTCCTAAATTTCAGTTGTATCAGTATTTGGTGTAAACTTCATACTACTGCTGACAATCGTGCACCTCCTAATTGCCTATTAAAGGGGAACCCTGGTCTTAAGATGTCTGATGATCAGGATTATCTGGACTATTTACAATTTCTCATTGGTGAAGAAAATTGATGTTGAAACAAACCGCTATGCTGAGCAGTGTAGGAAACGCCACAGTAAACCATCTACTTGTCACAGATGTTGTATGCCTGTCCCTGAAGATGACATGCGGGAGTTTTTGGTCTCCTGATACTGCAGAGTATTGAGGGTAAAGCAGGCCAGATATGGTACTGGTTCACAACCTACTTGTTGCAGACGCCCATTTTTGGTGAAGTTATGACTTCACTCATGAAATACCTGCATTTCACTAAAAACGATGACTACCATGAAGCCAATCACTCAGCACCGATACCATACAAACAGTGGGAAGTATCACAGGAGATCATCAAAAAATATGCAGCTGTGTGTTCCTGATCATGACATACGTCTCGAGGAAAGTCTCGTGGGTTACAAGACAGGGCTGTTGTGCTTACAGTACATCACACCCTAATGGTCTTGAGTCAGCATCAAGTTCTACATGCTGTGCAGAGCCATCTCTGGGTACATCTTGAACTTGTGGGATGGAATATCTAGGATTGTGGGGGTCAGACAGTGACATTCTACCGTGTCATGCACAAACAATGGGCGATGGTTTCAAAACATACTGTATCACCCAGAGCACATATACTAAATCTGCATCACTATAGCAGTGGGAACTAGACATATCTTTCCTACTGGGATTATATTTTAGTATTTACACGTTTCTATTACACATAATAACATTGTTGTTGAAAAGAAAAAAACACTTTTGGCTTGTTTTCTCAGGGATAAAAATAACACTA
Source organism: Erpetoichthys calabaricus (assembly GCF_900747795.2). Lineage (NCBI taxonomy): Eukaryota > Metazoa > Chordata > Cladistia > Polypteriformes > Polypteridae > Erpetoichthys > Erpetoichthys calabaricus. The sequence goes on from NC_041395.2 coordinate 153,812,665, forward strand.
AGGAGGTTACAACAAGACCACCGTTGATAGCAGTTATATCCCCTCCCCTTATTTTATCAATACACAATAAGATAATAGAATTAAACATTTACCAAATAAGATTTATGTAGTGCATACAATTTAATATGCATAAATGAAGGAGATGAAAGTAAGTCTGCTGTCAACATCCATACTGGACAGACCAGCTAAAGCACCAGCAGTACTGCAGAACTTCATAAATGACGTTTCAGAAGCTTATTGACTATATGTGTATCTTCATTGATGACATTCTAAACAGCTTGGATAGTCACATTAAACATGTTCATGAAGAGTTAGGGAGTCTACAGTCAAAAAAGCTTACGTTAATTTGGAAACACGTGAATTACGTAAACATTGTGTTGTTTTTGGGATATGAGCTTTTCAAGTTAGGTCTGAACATGGCCCAAACTAATGTGACTGCAATCTTAAACTGGAATTCCCCAGAAAGTCTTAATCAAATACAAAACATCATCAGTTTGCTAATTATTACCGGTGTTTCTTCAAGAATTTAAGTTCTGTGATTTAACTCATTACATCTTTAAGTAAAAAATTGCACAAAAAGTTTCAGTGGATACCAGAAGCACAAAAATCTTTAAAGAAGCTTTAGATTAATAAAAAATTATGATCTCCAGTTTTCGACGGATCTCAACAATTTAGGGTCCCCTGATACTGAAAACATCGATATCTCGATGATGGGTGTATGTCTGTCTAATTATGACTAATTAGATGGACACATTATTCTTGTCTTCTTGCAGTGATGTAATGATAAAGTCTGTATTGTAACAAACACATTTATTCTTCAATGTATTTATTAAATAATAAAAATCATCAATTTCCATGTAAAAGCTGAAAATCTGAGCTTTTCAATGATATGCCATATGTTCAAAATGAATTAACTGGCACACCTTGGTATCTTAATTTGCCTTTGAAAGCTAACTAACGGATATCATTATTAGCCATTCATAGGACTTTTTTATAGGACCATTCATCTGCAATCAGAAAACAAACGAGCACTGATGCCCACCTCCCAGCACACACACACATTTTATATATATATATATATATATATATATATATATATATACTGCATATTTTTTGCAACCTATTTTTGTACTTTGGTACAAAATCACTGAAAGAAATATCACAAGGGTAGAACAGAAAATAGTGCTTTTTTCATCTGTTCCACGCTTTAAATTATTTTTACAGCTGAATTATAAATAAGTTATATCCTTAGAATGTTTTTCTTTTTACACAGTTTTTACAATTTTTTATGTTAGAAAGTGCTATTCATAAATTCATCTTCTGCCTACATCAGTTATGCTGAAGAAGAGGACATAAAGCTCTTAGTGTGAATATCATGCCTTTACGGACAAACATATTAAGGTGCACCCTCCTAATGGTGTTTTAAAGTTTAGGTCAGAGTGCATTAACGTTAACAAACATAAAGAGACCCCTGACACAGTATTGTCGGTGGTCCATCTGTAAATGCTGCTAAGCTCTCTAACTACAATGTGTCAATTCTGGTAAGTTAATTTTTATTTTGAACACATCTATCTGGATTGATTCACTTCTTAGAATGACAAATTCATTAAAATAATTTGAAATTGTTGACTGCAATTCAGCCATGTTATGTGATTCTTCACTCTGGTCACTCTTTTGTGCAATATAACATTAAAAGAACAGCAGTTCTGTGTAAAATTATCTTTTTCCCCAGAATTCCATAAACAGAATTAAAGAGGAAAAGTTTTAGCCTCAGTTGGGATTGCTGTCTTTACTGCCATAAATCAGACTACCTGTGAGTGTTTGTAGTCTACTTAGGACAAAAATGAATAATTTTCAGTAGAATCTTTAACCCTAAATCTAGGGGAAAATTAAGAAAATAAAAGGTTTACTTGCTCCTTTGAGAGTCTAAGATGATGTAAACTAAACAACGTGCAATTCAATAGTATTATAACTTGGTAACACTTTTTTCCCACATTAGTAAAGTTTTACATGTCTACTAGCAACAAAAGTAAAATACAAAAGAAATACTTTTGAACAAATAAGGCATTAAAGGGGTGTGCAAAAATGGTTTTACTAATTGGTTCAAAGGAATGACAACATGATACATGTCACCTGGGTAATTTTCAGTGTGTTTATTTTGTTTCCCTTGCTCCAAACCAATTTTTCCTGTACATCCTTCTGCATTTGCCGCAACCATTTTTATTTTCCCTATCTGCTTATGTAAGAAAAAATGTTGGTTGTAGATTCATTGTATTCATTTTTGCTTTTATATTGTTCCTTTTTCTCTTGTTTTGCTACTTCAGCACACAGCTGCAAATGACTTTATTTAATCTTTCCTCTTGATTCAACAAGAGTCCAGTATGCCAATACCAGTCACCATCTTTGGGTCTTCTGCACTTTCAGGCAATTCCCTGGACCCCTACAGATGGCCTCCAACAGTTTCTAGTTTTACTGCATCATGTCGACCTGTAAAGACATAAATGCCTATGGGAGTTTGTAATGGAACTGTGCAGAATCATAATTTTGGGTGCATTTATAAAACATTGAACATAAGGTAACTTACACTGAATATGTAAGGTCTGGTCAAGGCACAGCAATCATTCATAATGTGTCATAATGTGTGAATAATTAACTGTTACCTGATAATGCAACATTAGGGCAACATGCAAGTAAGGATCCCAAATCCTACATTTATAAAGTTCCAAAAGCATCTAAAATTATGAAAATGTCTAAAATGTATTTTGCTATTAAATGTTTTATAATATAAAACTGAGCGGCAGAGTTTTAGCAATGTAGCCTTGCAGTAAAAAGATCAAGGTTCACTTCCTGGCTCCTCCATGCATTGAGTTTGCATGTTTTCCCCGTTTCTTTAAGGATGTCCTCCTACAATCCAAAGTTATGCAGGTTTAGTGGATTGGCCATATTGAGTGAGTTAATGAGGCTGTTGGGTTTGTTCACACTGTGAAGTACTTGCTGTGAAGTTCAGGGGATTGTTCCTGCCTTGCACCCCACGCTATCTGAGATAAGCACCAGACCCCATGACCCTGCTCAGGATTAAGTGGGCTTAGAAAATAGCACAATATACAATGAAACTGAAAAGAAAAACAAAAAAACTAAATGTGCTGCTAATTTTAAGTAGATCTACAAATATATCCCAAATAATACGGCAGATATTAAATTTATGTATTCATGATCACTGATACCATCAAGAAAATAGATTAGTGAGTAATACTACCAATACAATATTGTTGCCACTTTCTCTTTGCCTATGAAGCTCATTTTTCATTATTGTTCACTAATCATGATTATTCTCTACTTTTGTTTGCACAAATAGTGTGTGCTGCATGTGTCTATGTTCATGCCTTTTAACATTTTCTAAAACTCCATTCAAGTTACAAACACTAACCATTTATTTTTGCTTGCAGAACTTTGTATTATGTAAAATAAAGTTGCTAATACCGTAATAAACTATGTACAGTACTGACTTGTATATTTCTACATACCTATCACAGCATTTTTAGGCTTGATCATTTTGACAGTACAGACAGTGGCTTAAGCTTGTAAATGTGGGGTGCAATGTTAAAAAAGTGAAACAGAGCTGAAGTGGTGCAGGAACAAGTCAGATGAAATTCAAACTGCCTAACCTGCAAATTCCTCACTGTCTGCACCTTGAAAAAGAATTCAACCCCAACATTTTTCACATTTTATTATCTTAGATTTAAAATAAAAAAAGTGTTAAAAAAAGCTGAACAGTTTACTTGAAATAATAATGAAAACTACCAGGTTAAAAAAATTCTTCCATTTTGTACTTTCACGTCCATGTTTGCTCCGATACTGCCTTAGTGAAGTCACACAATTTATGAGGATGGTAGCAGATCACCTGCTTTAAATGAATCAGAGAGGATAAATATGTCCCTCTGTCACCCTGCCAGGTTCCAGTGACTTGTTTTAAAAGATACAAAAACTATTTTAAGAAAGTCCGAGATCTAGATGAAAAAACAGCCCGAAGAAAGAAGATAAAATCATTTCAAAGCACTGAATAAATGGCTTCAGAGTTAACTGTCCAAACAGGGGAGAAAAATTAAAACTCCTGCTATGCTTTTCTTGATACAACTGTTTAAAGTTAGTTAACAGCCAACATGGACCACTTTGAAGGAAGGTGCAGCAATACCAGCTGTGAAGATGAATTACAAAGGTTAGCATTTTCAATTAAAGATGGTGTTCATTAATGCAAAACTTTCAAGAGATTTCACACGTAGCACGAAAGACATCTTAGCTGTAAGGGAATACTCACATTTTTGCCTGCAAAGGTTTAGTAAGAGGACACTGCAGAAGAGTGCAGGAAAGTTTTGTAGAACAAAAATAAATTAAAACATTTTTGGCCCAAATGCTAAACATTATGTAAGGATCCGATCAAACACTGAATACCATCATCATTAATAGTAAAGTATAAGAATAGCAAAGTGGGACTTTCAGTCTTGTAAGGATGAATGGAAAGATGAAAAGGGCAGGACACAGAGAAGTAAAAACTGGTTTCCCTCTGAAAGAGAACTGAAAAAGGGAAAGAAGTATCCCTCCTCCTCCCAACCAACAAAATAGTGACCCAAAACACACACCCAAAATAATTATGCAATGGTTTAAAATGAAAAAGGTATCACTAAAAGTTCTGACGGTTGGTAACCACCTAGCAACCAAATGCTGCCAGGTGTAGGCACACAGTCTTCATGATACAAATTACAAAACGGAACGATGTCAAAGGTATCTGATACAGCAATCATCATAAAGTAAAGGTCTATTCTGAGTTATGGCAAATGCATTAGAATATACACATCACTGCCAGGGCCAAATTAAGAGCTTTGGGGGCCCGCAGCACATTTCAAATTTGGGGGCCCTTTTGGTCTGCATCATCTGAAGTTTAGATTCTGAACAGTTCAAACCGGACTAAATAATTATTTTACTCTCGATTATAATAAGAATCTTATAATATTTATGTGAATTTTATGTGTTGGGCCCTTAAAGTTTTGTTGTGTAAGAAATTTACAGTTTAAAAACGTAAAGATAATATTTTTAAAGACCAGTTTTTCAATGCTACACTTTTTCATTAAATATTGGGTCCACCATTTGGGGGCCCCCGAAATTGCGGGGCCCGTAGCATATGTTACATGTGCCTATTGGTTAATCCGGCACTGATCACTGCTCATTTTAAACTGAAAAGTTTTGTTCTTTAGTGGAGAAAACATCAAAATACCTTGAAGTCTTGTGTTGATCATTGTATGCAAGAGCACAATTCAGCCACAGTTTTAACCTAAGAAGTAAAACAACTATTACACTACCATAAAGAAGCAATTTCCATAAAGATTTTTTTCATATAGATACAGTATGAACTACACCTTCATGGGTGTATATAAATGTACGTTCTTGAGCCATTTGTCTACCAGTTGTAACATTTACTATTTACCACTTTGAGTTGCTCTTGACAACTATGCAACCTATGAAAAAGAAGCCAGCTGTTATTGTTTTTATATATATACTGTATATATATATATATATATATATATATATATATATATATATATATATATATATATATATATATATTAATATTGTTATATATTCAAAACGACACAAATAGATGGAGACTTAATCTTTTACTGCCATAGGAAGGGACCTGGCGGAAATAAAGAAAGAAAACACAAGGAAGCAAATCTTACCAAATGTCTGTGTTTGGCTCTACACTGTTGTTTGGACTGACATAGTGTGGCCCCGCTGTATATATATTTAATGAACACGTTTAATATGACCAAAAAAAAACACTTTGGCACAAAATTTGATCCACTGTACATTGTATGATTATTACCCATGGCCTTTGTGAGGATCAGGCATGTCAACTCGGAACAGCTTACTGCTACAGAATCATTAAGCTAGATTAACACATTTCTAATGTAATGACATGAAGCCTGTGTAAAAAAGAGCAAAGAAATGTTTCAGCAAGTAAAAATAAGCACAAAATTAAAGAATTGTAAATGGTCATGATAGAGAGGATCAAAAATTAAAAGTGACAACAAACAGACAATGCAACACCAGATCGTACAGGTGTAGTGCTAACAGTTTTAAAATGAACTCCCCAATTATCCCTTCTACTGACAAATATAAGTCAAAAAGATTTTACATCATGTGTAGTAGTAATTGGAAGACAATGGAAAACAGAGGTAGAACTGATCTGCAAATAATACACATAACTTTTTTTAATGAATTGGCTTCTGTACTCAAAAGCTCTGTTGACCTCTTTAAATGTGAGTGTCTTAGAATCTGTAGGTTTTGTAATATTTTGGAACATTACACATGCATTTACTGTATAATGAAGTCAGAATAAAGGCACCCAAGACTGTTTGTTCTACAAGGCTTGTTGCTCCACATCCGTAAGCTAAACAAGTGAGCTAAATTTTACTGTAATTCATTTTACATGTGCAGTTTCCAAACAATGACATATCAGATAAATGACTTCAAAATACATGTACATTGTCCTAATTTTTTTCCTACTACTAAACATTTTCTTTGTTTGTACTTTTTGCTCTTCAGTCCTTGATGTGCTTCCAATGTCTGGAAATGCAGCTTCTCTTTCTAGCCATTCATTAGAAGTTTTATAAAATGTTTTACAGGAATAACAAAAAAAATAAGTTAAGCAGCTTATTCTGGAGATGAAGAGTCATCATCATCTTCATCATCATAGTCGTTGAAAGAGCAAGGAGTCTCTCCTCTTGATTCAGAATAATGAGATGTCATAGTGAAAGGCTGTTGGTTGCTTGACATGACACAATGTCCTGTTGTTAAGGCCACTTCATTGTCTACACAACTGTCCAGATTTGAGCTGCAATACACATGAAAACAAAGAAAGGTAATTTAGTACGATATTTATGTGAATTTTACAGTTCTATCAGTCTAAAACTTAAAGCCAAAACTTACCTTTTTAAGGGCTTGCTTTTTTTAAACTGCATCAGCAAAATATCTACAACACTGTGTGCTTACATTTATAACTGCTGTTGAAGTGGAACTGTTCAAAAAATGCTTCATAAGAAAGAACTACACAATGCCTGTCAAAGAACTGTTTCTGGGTTACTTAGACCCTTCCCTACCTCCTTCAAATCACAAGGAAAACATTCTGAAATGATCTAGGCTGCAATAAGCCTGTCATTAAAAGAAATAGAACTAGTGTTAACTATAAGGATAACAAAACATTGTTGTTGCGTTTCATTTGGCAAATGCTTTAATGCAAATTGGCTAACAAGATTAAAATTCAATACAACTTTAACAACTGAAGCAGAGGCATTTAATTGACTTCCTCTTTGTCACACAGGCAAATGAACTGGCAACTTTATGGTTTAAACACTAGAGAACTATCCCATGTGGCACGCGGCTGGGGGTGGTACCCCCCGGGGATGCAGCCGGCACTTCCACCACACTGGGGCGTGTCGGTGGAAGATTGCTGGAGCACACCTGGGGGACAATAAAAGGGTCCGCCTCCCTTCATTCAGGGCTGGAGTCGGGTGGAAGAGGATGAGGTCTGTGAGAGGAAAGAGGCGGCCTGAAGAGAGGAAAGGCATTGTGTGTTGGCCTGGACTTGTGGGGTGATTGGTGCTGCAGCACTGGGTAGTGTGTGTTCAACCATTGTATAAACTGTAAAATAAACGTGTGTTGGGATTTAAAACGATGTCCGTCTGTCTGTGTCCGGGCTGTTTCCCACACCCAATATACAGTATGCTAAACAATCTAGCAATCAGGAATACTTGCATGTTTAAGAAAAAGCAAAGTACACCGTGAGAAGGGCACTTGAGAACTTACACGTTTTTCATCACTCACAAGTAAGGATCCACCAGAGACGAACTAGTCTTACTGAAGCCAAATCTATAATATGTATGTCTGGAGGCAACAATAAGTGAATTTTGGGAAAAAAGTGGGTAGGAACAATTAGACGGTTCCTTGAGTGTCACATTTCTAAACCAATCCTGCACCTCATGAAGGCCGTGTTTAAAGTAGGTTTGGTAATTTCAAACTGCAAAGGGCAGTGGTGCTCGTTAATCTGCTCCGATAGAAAGCAAGCTTCCGATTATGATGAACAGTTGAAAATACACCTAAACATAACACTATTAACCCTTAAACTGCCACATACTTTGGGTTTGGAGAAATAATGCACCCCTGGACGCCAAATAATTTTTTGCTGCACTTTTTAAGGAAATGTCACAATTCACCAAGAAAAAGTGAAATTTTAATGGAACACATTTTTTTTTCCATGCAAACAGCATCACAATTACTGCAACACTGATAATTTTACACACTGCTAATGAACTGTAAAAACTATAAAAAAAGAAAACTACTGCAACAATCTATTATATGTGCAATATGCAACTGACACCATTGATGAAATTCAGTAAATCACCAAGCCAACTGCGCTTGAACTGGCTGCACAAAGAGGTAAACGCTGACGCTGGCAAGTTAGTCTAGTGCAGCGGGCTCAATCCCAGGGACAGTGATGCTGCAGTTGCTGCAGGGGGCGGCAGTGGTCATGAGCTGGCTGCTCAACAAATGTACGGCACTGACTGATCAGCTCTGGTGTGCTGGCAAGTTGCACTGGGAAACTACTATAGCCGGTTCCAGCAGTTTAAAGGTTAAACATATAAATGTGTGTGCAGAGAGCATATTACAAATTTTAAAAATAAACATAACCTGTTGCAAGAGAAAAACCTTTTGGTAACGATGTGTAGTTAATGTTGCAGGGCAACTTCAACTGGGTGTGCAAGTGCACATCGATCCGCGGTTAATTGGGGTGCAGGCTGATTATGCTGCACACATATACATTAAAAGGCGGATTGGTCCATTGGGCCATGGAGGAGACTGCTCCTCGCACCTGCACACAATGAGGGAGCAGAGTTTAAAGGAACCTGCACAGGACAGAAGGGGGGAAAATGAAAAAGACAGATGAGAGAGAATGGTAATGGAAGTTAAAGGTTGGAAAGAAGGGCAGGAGCGAAAGAGAATGTGCATGTGTAAAAAGGGTAGAATGAGGGGGACAGGAATGTGAACCCAGAAGAGGAGCATGCGACCAGCGCTAAAGGGAGCTGATGGTTGCTCCTGCTAAACTTGGGAGCATGAGCAACACGAGTACTCTGGAGGAACTTCCCCGCAAGGCCGGAGACTGTACAGGGAGTCTGTGGAGGTGTGGCAGCACCCCATGGATCATGATGGGATGGGATTGGTGGCGGTGACACAAGTTGGAACTGAAGGATGTCTACGTCTGTTGGTTGACATCTCTCCTTGCGAGGTCCGAATAGGATAAGCCGGAGAGATATTGGTTTTAAAGGGTTGTACCTTGGCTCGAGCAATTTTAGAAGACTGTTTCTTGTTTTAACCTTGGTTTATGGATTTACTTATAGGATTTTAACCTTTATCAGCACAGACATGTAAAGGGATTACTCATTTATTATGGATTGATTTCACTGCACTATTTATTTGGGCACTGTTTGGTTTTGGTTGATTTTAATAAAAGCACTTCTCACTTATGCACCTACCCTTTGCTGCTGCATGTGTGTCCTCATTTGCTAGGCTCATCCCTTGGGTACGTTACTGATGGTGGTGTGTTCAAGAGGCTCCTGGAAGGACCCGGTAATGTGGGGCCGACCTGCACCATCACATTAACATAAGATTACATATTGCCATTCAAAGACATTACTGGACATGTGGTAAACATGAGTGATATGTTGTTGTAAGTGCTGTGTGTGCTCTCTGTTGTTCAGTGTTACAATGATAGTGTAGGAGTGAAAGAATTGGCTGCTATATTCATGAAAATATGAACTGCAAAAATATGCATTTGAAATAAACTATAGTCACCATCCATCAAATGGACTGTTGTTAAAAGCTGTTATAGTGAAGAGCCACTGGAAATGCTTATGCATACTCAAAACCTTCAGATCAACAAATCTGCCACATGGCACCAGTAACGCACAGACACAGCTGCACAGCACCCACCTTCTGACTGCTCATCTGGACAAGTAACTATAGGAAGTTAACATGACTGTCTAATTGGAAATGCAAACATGCCGTGACAAAATAGTTGCAGCGTTTAAACACGTAATATTATCCACAGACCACAATGCTTATCTAAACTCTATTTACTGATGTAATGCCATACAGTGATGAAATAGTCAAAATGACAGAACGATATGGTAGCAGACAGAAGCAATTCTCAAATGCATGTAGCTGTGGTGGAACGTGTGTGTGTGTGTGTGTCTGTGTGCTCTGTCATCACAACGTACAAATTAATCATTAAGCTTACATTCCCTTGTGCTACTGAGCTCCTGAATAGGTAACAGCAGTTATAAGTTTATATTTCCTTCGAGTGTGAAGTCTTTTCTTCAGTTTTTTTTGCTTTCACTCTGAGTGCAGGTGGTTTTGTTTAGTGACTAAAGCAAGACTAAAAGAAGTCCTGTGGGTGTAGATTTTCCAGTGGTGGATTTCGCCACTATTCACTACAAACTTTTTTAACAGGTTGTCCCCAGATGTGTAATCTCATTTGAGAATCACATTTAGTCCCACAATACTATAGACTGACAGACTAGGTGCAGAGGAAGTACACAATCAGTGTGGCTCTTAGGATAATTTGTATACTTATCATTGTACTCAAATGTAATTTTTTTCTAATGGTTGATTCCTTTTATACAATAAAAAGCTAAATTCTAATACAGCACTTGATCACCTACCCCGTTTTCTTTCTGAATTCTGATATTTTCCTATTTCAAATACAAGTTTTACTTGCTTTAAGTAACCAGTACGGCAGAAGTGCCACTTTTACTTTTTGACTCAGTAACAAAAGTAAAAAGTAGAATTCGAGAAAAGGAAACACATTACAAAATTTGCACTGTGACCACCAACTAACAACAGAGTAATACAACATAAAGTAATGTACATAAATGTACTAAAGTATTATATTTGACAGCTCTGGTACTGAAAAACAACAATCAAAAAATGTGACTGAAAATGAATTGCAGCAGTTCAGCCTAGGTGTTTGAGTAACCAGTATAAAGGCTGAAAAGACCTGAATTCTCTCTCATTAGTCTTAAGTTTTCATTACTGGAGCTGCTGTCTGTATAGATTACCTGAAGTGGGCACTTCCAGAGATGAAGGAGGAGGAGGAGGAAGAGGCAGATGTCTGCACTGAATTACAAGTGAACTGTTCTTGACTCAAAATCTGCCCATCTGCCATACCTGAAATGAAACATCTGTAGTTATGGTATAACTGACTATTAGTATTTGTTTTGAAATGCAAATGTGTAAAGATCAACAGACAACAGCAGAACATAACCAAATGGATATAATTAAACTGTCTGCTTTACTGCAAACAGTATATTCTCATTCATATTAAGCTAACATATATTAGTTTATATAAATATATTCACAAAGCCAGTTGTAAAAAACATACATCTAAAGAAAACCACGAGTGAATTTGTATTAAAAGTGGGAGGGAACATTAGGCGGTTCACTCAGTTTGAAACCAATCTTATGTCTCCTAAAAGTGGAGCAAGAGTAGCAAAGAGTAACAGTGTGCTTGTTAACTTGGTCGACAGATACCAAGACTGTGGTCTTGATGGATAAACTTATGGTGTGTTGTGTGTGTGTATATGTAGAGGACACATCACATGCGTTTAAAATAAACATAACCTGTTGCAAAGAAAAAGTTTTCTGTAAAACCAGATTATGCCTTGGCATTCAAAGACATAACTGGGCTAGTGGAAAAAATGCATTCCCACTGGACGTATATGGTTTCTTTCTCTCTCAGGTATGCCAAAACTGCTGTAGTCAACGTGAGATTGAAAGATATGCCAGCTATGTCTATGAAAAGATGAACTGTAATATATGCATTTGAATTCAAAGGTGTGCTATCACACTCAGTTAAAAGGAAATAAAAAGAACTGTCATTAAGTTAGTTGTTATTAAAGTGAGTTGATATCAAAGGAAATTAAATTTTCACACTAGATGTGCCTTGTGACACTGGAATAACTTCAGTAGCAGCATTGCTGAGGCTGCACAGAATCCACTTCTCGAAGCATGTCAAAAAGGAAAATGAAAGCAAAGTGACATCCATTAATAGAGTAATGGGCAGCTTGAGCCTATCCATGTAAGTTAACATTATTGTCTAAGCGGAAATGCCAAACATGCCATACCTGAATATGGTTTCAGTGTTTTAACAAGTATCTAGAACATAGGCAATTGCAGAAATGTGAAAATTGGATGTATATGCAATTTATATACAAAGCGGGCTGAAAAGAGATCCCGAAAGACAAGTAAAAAACATTTTCAGAATTTTGTGGTCCGACATATTGCATCCATCATTTTGAATTTCGAAAAAACAATTTCAGATTTATAATCTGTGACCCAAAAAACCCTACAGTACTCGGGGAAATTGCTCAACTACTGAGGTGTCATCACTGGACAACAGAACATTTTGCTGTGTGGAGAAGAAAAGGCAAAAATTAACCCCGAAACATTTGAGAGGAATTAAACATGAAGCTACTAGGAACCCATTAGCTTCCATTGCCACCATAATACTAGAATTGCAACCAACTTGGAGTGTCCAGAAGTACAAGGTGCCAAGTGCTCAGAGACATAACTAATGCCACTAAATAAGATTCATAAGGCATCAAACGGGACCAAGAAATACTTGAAGACTGATTTTTCGAAGGTTTTTGGGCAGATAAATGATAGTGATTTTTGATGGACAAGATGGGTGAGGCTGTGGCTGGATGACTAATGGACAAAAGGACCCAGTTTGAGTCAGGTGCCTGCGAGGTGGGGGTGGGGTACTGATATGGGCTGCTAAAATTAAGGAGTAGGTTTCAGGCTGAAGGTGGACTGAAATACAACTCCCAAATCTACTGTTGGTTTCTGGATGATATTTTCTTCAAGCAGTGGTACAAGAAGAAATCAGCAGCATTCAAAAAGCAATCCAAAAGGACATGATCTCTATGCAGGACAATACTCCATCACATGCATCCAAGTGCTCAACTGCTTGGCCTAGCCAGCAAATGTCTCAAAGGTGACCAAATAATGACCTGGCCCTGTTCCCTACTTGACTTAACTCCTATTGAGAATTTGTGTTCTTCTCTCAAATGTAAGAATTACAATAACGGAAGACAATACACCAATTTAAATAGCACTTGAGAGACTGTGATTGCTGCTTCAGCAAAGGTTCATTCTGAACAGACCAAAAAACTGACAGACTCAATGAACGTGAGACTCAAGTCAGTCATTGAAAAGAAGGATGACAAATTGGTCACTGAATATTTCTGAATGACCAAAATATTGTTAATCATTGTATGTAATTTTATGTTGTTAATTTGTTGTACAAAAAAATAGCAAAGATATATAAATTAAACATTACAGTACTGAGCTCTTGGATTTCAGTGTCAATTCTTTTGTTCAGTTCCTTTTGCTCTCTCCTTGTCTTTCAATAGTTATTTTACATATTTGTCTAATACATGAGTAGAAATGGAACACATGCAAACCCGAATGTTTAAAGTGTATAGACTGCAGGAAAGTGTGGGTGGGGTTTCAGGGAAAGTTGGTGGAGCCTTTTCAGCGGCAGATTTCGTTGCTTTTTACTACCAGCTTTTTAGTGAATTGTTCCCAGGCATGTGTTCTCATTCGAGAAACTCCTCAAGCCCCACCAGACTAATAATGAAGAAAAGGCACAGCAAAGCTCTTAGAAGTACCAGTTCGGGTTGGCTTTTTTTATTTCTTTAATCCATTGTTCCTTTAGAAAAATTTGTCATTGTTTACTTCTCTTTTGCATTTGTTTATCTCAATAAATACTCCAAATAAAAAAAAAAAGTCAACTGCAACAATGGATGGTGCTATTCATCTCATGCTCTAGTATTGTCCAATACCTGGATCAATAAATATAGAGAGTAATGCATACCCATACTCTTTGAAAGTAATACAGTGAGTTTTTGCATGTGGATTACTTGTTACTATTAGAAGCTTTAATATTTCTTCTTTAAACACACAAAAAAAAGAAACCAATATCACCAACCTGTAACATAAGACTCTAAAGACTTTGGCACCAATGATTTTGCAATTTTCAGATTTTCTGAGGTGCATTTTCCATACTCCAAACCAAAAGACATGCCCATCCTCTTCAGCACCTCAATATCATCATGGATCTCAAATGTGTTGTCAAAATTAAACAGATATTCGCACCTACAAGGAAACAAACATTACTACTACTCATTAAACACTGCAGACTAAAGAAATAAAAACATATTACTATTTCAATTAGAAAAAAAATACATCTTTACATTTCAAACCATTTCCTTTTCATATCATAGACAGAACTATTATTTTATTATTGCACAGTCATCACTTGACAGCACATTCAGCACTACTCACTTGTCACTAGAGATACTACAGTCAATGACAGTGCGCACGCTGGTATTGAGAAGAATAAAAGGCAGTTGAATCACAGAGCTTCTGGGTGGAGGACTCTGGCGCTCTTCCTCTGCTTGCTGGTTTCTTTGCACCAAATTTTTAAATGCTATTTGCTATAGAAGAAATAAAATAAATATCTATAGGAAACAGGATTTGAAAAATAAAAAGCATAAACTAAGGAGGTAATGTAAAATTGATATAGCTTTTGTGTTTGAAGCTTACACATTGCATCTTACATTAATGAAAGATCACCTTAAATGTCTACAAAGATGTTATTATACAGTATTCATCTAGCAACTTCACACTTTAAAATTCACTGTTTTAAAGGAAGAATAGGGAGGCACAGAATGAAGCATTAAATCAACATTATATTTATTACAAAATAAATTTTTAATTTACTTTTACTGAATAATAAGGTGTTCTGCATATTAAATGGCTTGGTTGCAGCACCATCCAATATCATATATTCTGATGCAAAAACTTATTTTACTAAGAAACTGCATGCCACTGAATTCTCATGAAGTCAATAACATCTTACATTAAAAAACTAAAAAGCAGCTCTCATTTATAATACAGATTCCTCAAACCTGTAAGTTATACAGTCTCCAGATTTTACCTTACAATGAATATATCTATTGCTCCTTTCCTGAACCTGGAATCAAATTAACCATTAAACTATGTTGTGGATGCTGCTGTTTAAATTGACTTTTTCTGCAGTACTTTGCTACAGAAACAAACATTATGCATGTGGTTTTACTTCAGCTGTATTACCTGCAATATTAGTTCCTGTAACTGAGCCCTTTTTTGCTTAATTCTTTCTATTCTTCTCTGTTTCTCTAGCTGGAAGAAAATGAGATAGCAATAAAAAAAACTTGTACAAAATACCAATTTAAATGCAACATATGATCAAAAACAAATAGAAGAATATGTCAGATAACCACTGTAGCTAATAGAATTAAATTAGAAATGCTGCAATTTAATCAGGACACAACTTATTTAAATAAATTAGTTAATACAAATAAGGTGAAAATTGAATGATTAATACCCTCACAACTCTTTCCAGATCTTTTAAACATCAAACACAGTTGACTATTGTGTTGGTCATTTTATAGAGGAAAAAGCATGAGCATTATATGTTTTTATTACTAGGCACACTGCTTGCACAGTTCCCTTTGCTTGTTTGTTTGACTTTCATTCCATTGTAGCTTAATATATTACATATATCTGGATCAATGTGGAAGTGTTATTTTAATTTAAGCAAGCACACAAATAAAGGTGTTTAGTCAGGGGATGGAGAAGATTTATTCCCAAAACCTGCTTGCCAGCATGGGTTTCTAACAGCAAAAAAAGTTTCAACCATCACTCAAAATAAAAGGGGTGAGAATGTGTAAACGAGGACTATCTGTATGCTAGAAGACATCTGGATTCAGCCTCTACACTTTATACTAATTATAAATGTAAATGTCTTTTAATTAGCAAGATAATGACATCTACAAAAAGCACTTTTATTTAAACTTTCCACATCTGCCTTAGAAAAAGGAGATATGGTAAAAGGTACATCTAAGGAGTCTCCAAGTGAGAATCTTATTTAGCACAACTGTTGCAAGTTTAATTAAAATATCACAGCCACAATTCCTATTGCACTGCTTTAACAAGAAACCCCTACATAATACTCTACCTCTAGGTGCATTGGTTTTGTCAGAACTATTTATATACAGTATAGCCATTTAAGGAATGCTGTTTTTAGTGTGTTTTGCTTGATTCAGGCCCCACTCAGAGCTTAATGAAAGTTTATCAGAACTTAACATGACAGCAACAATATCCACGTATTCCAATGTATTAAGGAGAAGTTTCTGTAAGACTGATACCGCTGAGTGTCCTTATCAAGAATTCAGAGCTACTCTGAACTAATTATCCTATCTGTAGGGTGAATCTTGTTTTTAGCTCCTCATAGTGTACATTCCACTGTCATGATAACTGTGGCAAAATGAATGACTAGGTCATGTTCAGTACAAATAATTTGACTTGTGCCACTTGTGTAGTTTTTCAAGGGTCACAGTAAGAAAATAACCTTTAACTTTGGATAGTGGGTGAGTGGTTTTTAACTTTATATCAGGATTATTACAAAAACTATAATAATCAAAACAACATGAAAATTAATTTGTGAAAGTAAATAATGGAAACAATTAACATATTTTAAGTGTTTCTTTTTGCTATGAAAATACTCATTTAACTGGTGAAATAACTGAAGTGAAAAAAGAATTGCAAGATGTTCCCATTAAATAAATGTGTAAACAATGAATAAATCTAAACTACTTTGCTTTTACTTCATATCTATGAAAATATACACACGAGGGTGCAACAACATGAATGAAAAAAAGAACTGCTGAAAGACCAACAGGTAACTGCAAAATGAAGCAGCACTCTTTAGTCAGTCTTAAAAGGCCATTTTGATAGTCCGATACCTTTATTTACAATTAAATTACAGTTTAAGTTTGTGAAAGACAGAGGTGATGCTCAATGGTAAATGTGGCAGTACAAGTACAGATTGTTTGGTTACATGAATTCCGGTATGGATGTAGGCACAGTTTTGGTCACTGTCGCTCCTGGGACTGTTGATGCAAACTGGACAGCACAAATAGCCTCACTGTGCATTTAACCTAAGTCATGCAGTAATTTAAACTTTTCCCCACTTGTGCCATACTATTGCTGAACACAAAGCCCTGGGTTTATTTAAATTCTTAAACAAAAGCTCCAAGCTGTGGTCTTTCATCCCCAATCAAGCCATAAACACTTTTAACATCTAACTGTACTGGACTCGCATCTTCTGCAACTTCAACCAACATCAAATCCTTTCAAATGTGCAATGAACGCTCACAGAAGGCAACTTGCTCATAATTGGTTAATAGACTACACTACTCGCATATTGTTGGCAAGTGGAAGAAGACTATTGTATAACTGGATAAAATGTAACCAAAACAAAAACTGCATTGCAGCTTTCTTACATTGTTTCTGAGTATTTAATAAAATGGCGTAGATGGCAGGGAATATTTTTATGAATCGAAAATGGCCTACTGCTGGAAATTCAGCATTTTCCTGGAAAGCTTTAAACTCTGCATATTATAAAGAGGTAGGTGTGAAAAGTAGATATCTGTTTTATAATGAGGAATAATTAGTTGTTCTAATGACAATGCAGAACCCTGGGACAGTCTTTCTACTATTCACTGTGAATCAACATGGAAATGAAAAAAATTCAAAGCATTCAGGATACAAACCTTCACAAGACTATGAAGACCTATGCATAGCGGCCTTGCTGCTTCTTCAACTATTACTTTTCCTTTTCTTCAGTTTATAAAAATTGTGGTTAAGAAAATCAAGAAACAAAAAACAGACCACAAATGTAACAAATTTAAATTATACTTCTAAAGTAACCTACCTCTAGATTCTGGCACTCCTGAGCAGAATTAGTTGGAAGCCCAATCCACTTGATTTCTTTTTTTTCTTTTGATATGATATTCATAGCCATGAGAACATTCAAGGCATCATAAACACGTCGCCTAATATTCTTCTGATCATAGACCTGCTAAAATGAAAACACAAACATCAGTGTATTATTGCAGCACATAAATTGCAAGTCGTGATATTGGTTGCTTTCAAATAAAATTTGGTCATTGATACGTTTAAGTGCATCAGACGAAGATTTCATCACTGAAAAAATAATAACTTAAACAACAGTTTGTATCCATACACACACAAAATTTTGTGTAAAATATCACATGCATAGTCAAAACTACTATAAAACACAAAACATTTTTCAAATATAGTTATTTTATTAGTTCAGTCCAAAGTTACCATTTATTGCTTTAGGTATATATTACATAGCTAATTAGAGATTTAACAGTAACCCACTGTTTGTAAATCTTTTTTAATTATAATTTAAACATTCCTCAGAGTATAATCAGATTACATGATTCTCAAAGGTTTATAAATCATTATGTAAGCAGTAAGAATGGAAAGTATTTGCTGGTGTATTTCCAGACTTTTTTTAAGAGCTCTACAATAAACTGATTTTTTTTCTTTTTCTTTACTGTTGCTCAGTTTGCACATTCTTGTTTTTCACTTTTTAATGTTGAGATGACTGATCCGTCAACTGAACTACACCTTCCTGGGTGTAAGGACGGAACAAAACCAGTCCATCATACAACACATTTTCTCATACCTTACCAATTCAGAGTCACTAATTAACCAAACAATCAAATCTTTGAGATGCAGGAGTAAAACTAGAGAACCTAGAACATAATCCAAGCAGAAGTGAAAAGAGAGAGCAAAACCAGCACAGGCAGTGGGCAGGTTGGAAAATGAACTAATGATTTGAGCAAGGATAATGACTGTATGGTCCTAGTCAGTGATACAATATCCATTTGGCCCTAGAAGGTCCCACCTCCCAATTGATCTAATAGTCACACATTAATGGTGTCATATCACACCACACTAAAACTGAACATTACTCTTACCAAATGTCTTAATCAGGACCTCCCTAAAATTAGCTGCTTAAACTTCTCAGGAGCAACAGGAGCAATCCAGCTGTTTGTAATGCTACCAAATGTCTCTACACCTAGACCTTTAAAGTTATGACACTAAACTCTGCAAACATTTTTTTACACATATAAATTAACTCTTATTATTAAAATTAATAAAATATTTAAAGTGGGCGGCACAGTGGCAGTGCTGCTGCTGCCTCACAGTAAGGAGACCAGGGCCTGCTTCCTGGGTCCTCTCTGTGTGGAGTTTTCATATTCTCCTTGTGTCTGCGTGGGTTTCCTTTCGGTGTTCCGGTTTCCTCCCATTGTCTAAAGACATGCAGCTTAGGTGAACTGGTCATGCCAAATTAACCCTAGTGTGTGCTTGGTGGGAGTGTGTGAATTTACCCTGCAATGGACTGGTGCCTTGTCAAGGGTTTGTTTCTGCCTTGCAAACTATGCTAGGCTCCAGTACACAGTATGGCCTGGATTAAATTGGTTACATAATGGCATGACATATATTTAATGCCCCCTATTAAGTTTGAAAAGACATCTATTTTTATCTTACTATCATAAAAGGAAAAATTGATGAACCTTCCTCAAAAATATAGATAGATAGATAGATAGATAGATAGATAGATAGATAGATAGATAGATAGATAGATAGATAGATAGATAGATAGATAGATAGATAGATCTTTATTGTCATTGTCACTTTTACAAAGGAACAACGAAATTGAAGGTGCAATCGACTCAGTGTGAGGAATAAGAGTTAAAAAGACAAAAAGACAAGAAGAGAGAAAATAAAATAATAACAAACAGAATAGTAATATACAATTTGCACATGAATAACTAAAATGGAAAAATGTTACTTACAGAATCAGCAGTCATAATACTACTAGAGTTGGCAAATTCTGCCACAAGTTCATCTGCTACTTCATTGTAAGACGTTGTTCCTTTTTTCTGCACTTTCTCACAAACCTTCATTGAAAAATGTCTTAGTCCCTTGCCATTCTTATCACCTTTTCTGCTTCTCTTACTGTAATAGAAATACAAATAATTACTAAGAGCTGAATAAAATCATGCTGAAACTTTAATAAAATAAGATACTTCTATATACTTAAATGAATATTCGTCCTAAAAAGTATCTGAATAAAACTTGGGAAAAAAAGAGAAAGAAAATTATTAAGCCACATCAACTCAAAACCTAAATTAGATGCATAAACCAAACAATCTTAAACATGTGACATTTGAAAATGTTCATCCATTTCATCATGGGTTTTTAAACAGTGTACAACTCTTTTGCCTGATATACTGTATGAAAGAGTTGTTACTGTAAAATGCAAAAACGACACACATACAAACAAAATGTTTCTTGATTCCACCAGCCAGTGTAACTTCCAGGTCTATATCTACATCTTTAAGCTATGGCATTAAATTCTATAAACATTTTTAGAAAAATAACTGAACTTTACTATTTAAAGAGAACACATTTTTAATTTTGACTATCTTTTTTGAAGAGACTATGCAACTGATGAACTGCTAATGGTTCTCAACCACCAGCCATGCAAACCCACCTCATTTATCATTCAAAACATGCAGTTACACTGTAAGCCAAAGGTAACAGCACATTTTCTTAAAATGAATTATCAAAGTAATTAAATGCCTACATTTCATCAATGATAAAAATAGATGCACAACACATACTTTAAAAATAAATGCCCATGTGCAAACAACCAGAAATACATGTATATCCCAAAACATTATGCTTAACTATATTGGTCACACTGAGCAAGTTTCAGGGTTTTGGCAGCTTCTTATTTTGTTCTATTTCAGCATCCCTTGAAAAACTTGAACCTAAACAGGCAGATAACCACTCATCCATTAAGCATTCCTCAAGCTATGTATTCTGCTCTAAAAATCATTAGAGGAAGAAAGATGTGGCATTATTCATTACCAAAGTAGTACAAGTAGGAATGGTGCAGCATCACAGTACACATAAATGCAATTTTTAGCTCACACTTGGATAGCATCTGTCATAAAATGCAAAAAATACATAAACTGTTTTGTGCAAAATTAACGTTACGTTAGTTCTCGATATAGTATAATAAAATATGTAAAGTGTGCTTTAAATAATTTGAATCTAAAAAGACAATATCAAAATATAACTTTATTCTTAACCATTAACCAGTGCTTTTTCTATCAGTAAACTGTAAATAGATAATAAGTATAAATTTTAATTTTTCCACTTTCTTTGAAGACCCGATTTTGCATTAGATTTGAAATGTGATTCTGGATGTTCATAAGCTAATTAAGAGGGCTAACATAATGTTAGATTATATAGCAGATGTGTAGAGTACAAGTCCAAGGAGGTTAAGCTTAGGCTATATAACTCACTGGTAAAGCCTCATCTGGAGTACTGTGTGCAGTTTCGGTCTTCAGGCTACCAAAAAAAAAAAAAAACCAACACGGCAGGGCTAGATAAAGTCCAGAGACTACAGAGGATGATTTACGAACAAAGATTAAAAGAGTGGAGCCTTTTCAGTTTAAGCAAAAGAAGATTAAAAGGAGACATGATTGAAGTGTTTAAAATTATGAAGGGAATTAGTACAATGGATTGAGACTGTTATTTTAATACGAGTTCATCACAAACATGGGAACACAACTGGAAACTTGTTAAGGGTAAATTTTGTGCAAACATTTGGATGTTTTTGTTTACACAGAGAACCATAGACACATGGAATAAGCTACCAAGTATTGTGGAAGACAGTAGGACTTTAGGGACTTTCAAAACTAGATGATGTTATTTTAGAAAAAATAAGTGGATAGGAACAGCAAGTTTTGTTGGGCTGAATGGCCAATTCTTGTTTAATTATTTTATTATAATGTAATTGTTCTAATGTTCTAATTCAGCAATTCATTCTTCTTTATATTGCGAATTGCCCAAACTAAGAAATGAAAAGCGTACAGGGGGAAAAATGTAAAAATGTAGTGTATGGTAAATTCAAGAATTTTTAAAGCTTTTCTTATAACATTTCAAACATATTGTAAAGAAGATCAAAGCACTCACAGAGAGATCTACCAGCAAGCACAATGTAGTAGGCTACATTAAACAGAGGTGTTTTTGATGTAAGTCATATGCTAAAGATTAATTCCTGGTCCCTTGATTTGGTTGTATTATCTTAATGTGTCTTGTTTAGAAAAGTAAACAAATAACCTAATAAATGTAATATTGTTCATTTAAGATGTCATGTTTAAATGTTAAAATTCAGTCTTAAAAAAAGACACACCTCTGTGTGTTATAGAAACTACGAAAAAAAGGAAACAACATTTGGACTTAAAAATAAAACTTCACACCACTCAAATACAAAAGGCAAACAGGTTCTATATTTTAAACAATACGCTCTACACCACCATTAATTAATTTAATAAATTAAAGTGGCAACTGGCAACATTGCTGTTACGGCAAATCACTTCAAATACAGAAAACTGAGCAAAAGGTTAATTTTACTTTATGAAGTTAAAAAAATAAATGTATAACCAAGTTTTAACTTTAAAAAGCTATTGTGCTGAATTGTCTCATTTTGTTAGATAATGCATTGTTAATTTGTTAAAATCTCACTCATTAAAATACATAATTTTATTATATCATGAAAACAGAAATCTTCAGAAAAAAGTTACGATTATGAAACTTCACAAGTCAGTAACCATTAGCATTACTTAAGGCTAAACACAAATACATTAGTCTTTGCAATCAGGCATCCAAGACTAGAATGCACCCCATCACAATATATAACATTAACAATTGGAATCTTTAAGAACAATTAGATACTGCCAAAAGGCAGGAAAACAATATTTTGGCTGTTATGAAGCATATAATGGCTAACATAACATTTATGTTCATTGTAGCATTAACTATTTTTTTCCTGTTGCAGATACATGATGAAAGTGCCCTTCACTACCTCTATGACTGCCATTTTCCTTGAAATAAAAAAAAAAACAAAAAACACCTGATGTATTATTTGTAAGTAAAAACTCAATGGGCGCTCTAATTTTGTGAAATTTTAGATCACATTACTGTACTTGCATTTATGAGTACTCATGTTTCCTATGCTGTCCTGCAATGTGTTGGTTCTGCTTTTATAGGCAAGCACAAGAAGCACACACCAAGCACCTGAAACAAGAACAGGAATCACAGGTGGGAGCCAGTCCCTTTACTTATTACTGCACACGGCTAGGAGGTTGCACAGCAAGAGTACTGTTGAAGTGTATTACTTTTTTTTACAATGAAAATAATTTTGAGATGTTCCTATAGTAATGTTTATAGTTTAGAAAATGTATACAGACAGCTGAAAATGTGGCTTGGTTTTAACTGAAACAGACAAGCCAAACTAAATATGCGTATTTCATCACTTTCATCAACTAGACCTACTTGAATATCACTATTTCCTTTATACAAAAGGTTCTCCAAAACTTGATTTTTTAAAATTACACATTTTATTTACATTGTTTCTTAGTAATTTTATATATTGTGTAATAATGTTAAAGAAAACAAATAGGCATAAAGAGAACTAGAAAACGCTAATTACAGTTTTAATCAATTTACAAAACTATGAAACCTCCTTTCTTGAAGTGAAACTCGGAAATAAAGAATGCAAAGATTCAATTAATTTTCTCTTTTATTTCCATAGCTTCTGTTACTTAAATAGATATCTTCATACAGGCATTGCTAATTTTGGCAGTGACTAGGTGTAGGTGGATTAAACAATATCTATATAGTATATATAGGAGATGAAGGGTAACAGTCTTTCAGTGGCACCTATGAGAAGTGAGGCATAATCTGTGAAATAGCTGGTGGTGAGCAAACAGGTAGCCAGGGGTTTAGGAGGAAAAAAACAACATTAAAGGTCACTGGATTATGGTTGAAATAAGAAATGAATCAACTTGTTGTCCAAATCATAATCATAGATGTGTATGTACTGTATGTGTATATATACAAACACACATAACCAGTATATAAGACTCTAAAAGGATAACATACATAATAAAGAATATATGGCACACCCTTGCAAGGAAAAAAAAATTGGCCTGAGCTTTCATTTTCACATCTGATCGGTTGTTAATATGACCTGGTACCAAGCTTAGCAACATGGTCCACTTTTGTCTCCATATCAAGACTGTTAACATTTTCACCATGTAACTTATTTTTGCCCAAGACGATAACAATCTGTAGATTGTTTAAAATGATGCTGGCTAAACTCCTCTCAAGTACTCACATCACCTTCTGACCACCCCAAAACCATTACTTAACTAGTTACCCAATACAAACCTGTCCAAAGGCTGACAGAGAACCTGAAGCACTTTGTTTGGTTAAAATACACTCAAGTGTGCGTCAACCAATCTTTAAAATGCTTTCATCATGAAATATTTTAGCTAAGTCCCACTATTTAAAACCAAACTAAAAATATATAGTTTGCTTCTTGGCCTTCAAAAATAGCATTTGTATAGTACAGTATTTCATGTTTATGTGTTTTAGGTTCCCTGTGAACACAAAAACACATACATACTATTGTAGCGATGTTGTAAAGCAAGGGCTCTCAGACTCTGTGCTGGGGGGCACACTGTGGCTACAGGTTTTTGTTCCAACCAGCTTCTGTTTTTAATTGGACTCCTGGGCTAATTAAGTGAACTGTTATTTCCCAGATTTCATATTTTGGGAACAATACAGAAATTAGAAAACTAAGTTTGGTTTAAAAAATAAATAAATAAAAAAAAAAATTAAAATGTAGTAAGCAAGTTGTATGGGAATAATGTATTTTATTTCATTCTACTTTTTCAAGTGCTTTAACTGTTTAATTAATCCATTAATTTATTAATTAGTAGATTTGACGCAAAAGTAGTTGCAGTCTTTCATGATTCAGTTTTGTTTACCTGGGTGTTTACTCTGCTTGTTTTTAATAAGGTGGAGTGGTGGCTGTGAGGCTAGGGATCTGCACTGGCAATTGGAAGGTTGCTGGTTCGAATCCCGTAAATGCCAATAGGGACTCTGATCTGTTGGGCCCTTGAGCAAGGCCCTTAACCTGCAATTGCTGAGTGCTTTAAGTAGTGAGAAAAGCGCTATATAAATGCAAAGAATTATTATTATTATTAATTGACATTATTAACATACAATGAAGGGAGCAAACTGCACTGAGAAGAGGTAAAATATAATTAAATCAACAAAACAGTTAAGCATTTAAATCTATAGCGAAAATAGAAATATTTGTAAATGTCTTATAAATGTAAAAATCATGCTGCTGTGCTTTTCTGAGTGTAGAAGATAAAACAATACCAGCTAATTAAATGAGATCAGTGTTATCAGTTGTCACTGATTATAAACATGGCTGAAAGAAACCTGAACCCACAGTGAGCCCACAGGACTGACTTTGAGAACCCCTGTTGTGAAGTGTTCACTCAGAGTGTTACAGTGTAGGCCTGCGAGTTATTTATTATACTGTACATAGGAAAATGCTAGGGCTTCACCTCATCTGTCTTACACACCCTACAAGCACATGGAATAATCTGGTTAAAAAATACATTGCAAAAATGACTATTTAAATATATACATAATAAGCCAACAACAAAAATCTACAAAACACCAAATAACCAAAAACTCACTGGAATGAAGTGAAAAGTCTGCTGAAATGAATGATTAAACCTTTTATAATGCTTTGTTTGACAAGATACTTGTATCATAGGAAGAACACTTTGTGATGAGACCCACCAGCGCATTCATACGGACACTCTAATGATGGACAAAAATACAGGTAAAAACTGAAATCATCTTGTGCAAAGTCACTAATACTGGAAAACTGAGTTAATGCTACTGTATTATCCTGGGGTGATATTGAACTTGACTTAAGTTCAGGTGTGTTAGAGGTGTTCTTGTTTTAAATAAATTGTTGTGAATGAGGCAACTCATTTTTTTTAATCTAATAAAAAAATCAGTATAATAATATTGTAATTTTTCAATGTCTAAAATGAAAGGTAAAAAGAGACATCTTTGATCCGAAAATCAAGAAGCAATTGCTGTCATTTACAATATCCTTGTTTAATATGGAAGCTTGCTGCAGGAGGGTAAGGCGGCTTTGAATGTTATGTCTGACAGGGTTAAGATAAGCGGAGACCTCCTTGTCCTGGTCCTTGATTGTGCACACCACTTACTTATACCCAGAGGTGGGTAGTAAAGAGTTACATTTACTCCGTTACATTTACTTGAGTAACTTTTTAAAAAAATTGTACTTCTAAGAGTAGTTTTACTGCACCATACTTTTTACTTGAGTACGTTTGTGAAGTAGAAACGCTACTCTTACTCCGCTACATTGGGCAACACTCAAATTGTTACTTTACAGTATTTCCATTAGATACGCTATATTTTTGCCAGAGAGAAGCCGCCAGTGGATCTACTGCATGATTGTTTCACCAATCAGATGTAGCAATAATAACCACATGGCTCGAATTTCACAAATCAGACGTAGCCATGCAGCCACATGACCACACACAAACTGTAGCGGCATAGCGGCACAAACTCCTCACAGACAGCAGACAGGGAAAGAAAGAATACAAGTGGAAACTCGGTTTGCGAGCATAATTCGTTCCGGAAATGTGCTCGCAATCCAAAGCACTGGTATATCAAAGTGAATTTCCCCATAAGAAATAATTCGTTCCACAACCCAAAACTATTCATATAAAAATGATTAATACAAAATATAAAGTAAAAGTACATAAAACAAATTAACCTGCACTTTACCTTTGAAAAGAATCATGGCTGGTGTGAGTGAGTTTCTAAACTCTTGAGGGATTTCACCCAACGGGACGACACGCGGAAGAGCGTCCCGAGGCAACCGCAGGCACCCAGCGCTGTAGCAGTTCGCCGTAAAAGCGAATCCGAAAAGATCACGGTCATGCTATAAGCACCTGCCATTGATGGGTGATACAAGGAACATTATAAATGCGCAGGGCACAGTATTACTTGGCCACTAACCTGGGCATGACCCTGCCTCACTGCTGTGTCTGTCTATAGGAGAGTGGCAGATCCCGCTACAATAAATAACCGCGCTGTTCTGGTTTCAAGCTGAATAAAGATGGTATCGCTAAAGTACTGAGACTCAGCTTCGTGTTTTGGGGTGCAAGACGGGGACTCGCACGTCACAGCACACACACGTGGCCACAATGCTGTAGTAAACAGTATACGCTCATACGGATGTTGAATATATGAGTGAGGCACGCCAACTGATGATTGCCCACAATCCTGCAGTGAGAGAGAGAAGAACCATCAGCTCAGTTGTGATCACGTGATGCTCGGCAGACAAAGCATATACAGACTACTCGTACTGCAAGACCTCACTCGTTTATCAAGTCAAAATTTATTAAAATTTTTAGCTTGTCTTGCAAAACACTTGCAAACCAAGTTATCCGCAATCCAAGGTTCCACTTGTACATGAGCCAACTCCTGCTGAAGCTTAACCATCACTTCACTGAGTGAAGAACAAGCACGTTTTAACCAAACATGCACAGACACAGACAGTCAAGGTAAAGTGAGACTCCTTGTACGTGCACAAGCTGCCTTGTTCTAATGTTATTTTCTATCAGCTGTGCTATTTGGAGGGCAAGTGAATATGCAGTATTATACTGTCAGTGTACAGCATATCCTGTCACTGTAAGCTGTTTGCAGTGTTCAAACATACATGTTACCTACTGTAGGTACTGGCTTCAAAAGCTTTGTTGTGAAAAACTGATATTTGGAACTTTGTGTTATTTGTGCATCTTTATTTTGTAAAGATGTTATTTATTTTACTCATTGTTTATTTTATTATTTGGAAATAGCAGATTTTTCACATTATTTTATATTGTTGTCTTATTACAACATTTCTAAAAAATAAATCATTTATTATAATCAAACAGTTACTCAGTACTTGAGTAGTCTTTTCACCAAATACTTTTTTACTCTTACTTGAGTAATTTTTTGGATGACTACTTTCTACTTCTACTTGAGTAATATTATTTTGAAGTAACACTACTCTTACTTGAATACAATTTTTGGCTACTCTACCCACCTCTGCTTATACCATGGCATATAGATGGGAGTAGACTTTGCACAATTTCTGCATGTACACTACCTCCATGTGAAAGAAAAAAATATTGCACTTTGTAAGAAACAACAGCTTGATTTTTCAGGAAAGAGGAATCCATCTATTTCCTTATCCCTGAATACCCTAGGTTTATCAATTGACACTTATCTCCTTCACTAGTGCTGGCATCCAGGGCAGCTACCCATCAGATATTCTCATCAAATATTCAGGTAGAAGGAAGGGGGGGGGGGGATATATTTCACCTCCAAATTATAATATTAAGACTATTTTTTAAAGTAGAACAATCCAATGCAATCTGTAATATACTGCAATTTCTTTTTTTTTTTTGACTGACGGTAGTGCTGAATTCATACTCATATGTGTCACATTATCACACCTTACAAAATTTCTTGACTCAATCAATTCCCCTTCCTTATGTGTAAAACATTAAACAGCAATGAGTATTAAACAGCAATGAGTTCAGATGTAAATCCCATTAAACACTTGTTGAGGGCTCTGAAAACTGCAACTGGGTGAGCACATCCTTCACATCTTGAAGAACTGGTAAAGTTTGCAAAAGATGAGTCATTCAAACTAAAAGAGATGTAGAAAACTATGGTTGTAGCAAGAAGCGCTTGGCTACAGTTATTCTTTCCAAAGTTTCTGCTACCAAGTATTACGTCTAACATGTTCTTTTTATCTTATCTGAAATAATACTATATATTAAGTTCTAAATGGAATGGCAAAATTCTGCAATAATAATAGTGAAATAAAGAATTATGAAAACCTGTCTTCAAACTAATTTTGTTGTACATG
This sequence comes from Erpetoichthys calabaricus, assembly GCF_900747795.2. Classification (NCBI taxonomy): domain Eukaryota; kingdom Metazoa; phylum Chordata; class Cladistia; order Polypteriformes; family Polypteridae; genus Erpetoichthys; species Erpetoichthys calabaricus. The sequence continues at coordinate 153,841,607 of NC_041395.2, forward strand.
AAGTTATTTTGAGTAATTTGTGAGTTATCTAAAAGAGTCAAAGGAGCCAATATTTTTGGTCAAGATTTGTATAAATTTTTTTTAATTAAAACTATAGTTGGCAAAGTTAATGCATTAACAAATGTGATTAACTTTAAAAGATAGAAGTTACTTTTCCCTAATCATATTTGATGCATGTGTTGTTTGACACCCCTTGCTATCTCAGCCAATAGTTTTACAAAATGGTGGACACTGGCCAGGTGAAGTCGACACTATTAAAAATAATCAATTTTCAATTTTAAAGATTATCTTTAAATTGCCTAGTTTTTAAATAAACTATGGCTGTAAAAGGGATGGAATGCCCACTCCTAATGTAGGTACACTAGTGTGCACTGGAACTTCTCACAACCGATGTTCCACTTTCAACAAGTTTGCTCACTTCAGAGCACTTGGATCACAAAGGCAACTTCAGCTACTCCCATTTTAAACTGTGTCCTTTTCCCTGGCTCCGAAATGGTATCTGTTTATCAGCAGTCGATCTCCAATGTGAACTCAATTGATTTTTGCTACAGAGAGGGTTCTCAGGTGAGTGGTCTCTTTTAAACGCACCCATAGTCTCTCAGGTCCAAGAATTTTAGTTTTGCCGAACTTTTTTTATATCATAATTTTAGGAACAATTTTAGAAATTATCAAACTATTACAGAATAATATACAGTACAGTGAAGAACAAAGGCAAACTTAGCAGCTGTTAATAAAATACACATATCTAATATTCCATTTTAGTATAATAAACAATATTCCTCAGCAGTGTTTGGTAACCTTCATCCATCCTTCAAAAATAAATAGTAATAGGCTGAATATATAAGAAGAAATATACTTAAAGATTTTAAGATTGGAACCCAATATTAATAATGATGATTGTATAAAACATAATATGCTCAGTCTTCATAACTGACTTATTTTTATTTTTTTTTACTCTTTTTGTGACCTTGAATTGCATGTAACCTGAGTTACTTTTCTGCTTCTTTCATATGATTCATATATTGATTCATACATAAGTGTGTAATTTTTGTAAATTAAAAATATGGAAATTTACGAATTATAATTTTTATTTGTTATCAAACCATGCTACTGCTCATTAAAAAAAGCATTTGATGTGCATTGGAAAACCTAAAAGAAAAAGAAAAACACAGAAAAACTTGTGTAATTAACTGACAAAATCCCCAAATGGCATTTAAGGGGTGGGGAACATTTGAGTTAAGAAATCTCACTTTTAGCTGTGCCTAGTAAGAGTTCAGTGCTTAACAATTTTAGGACTGAAAGAAAATGGAGGTGCTTCAAAATATTTCAAATCTTGGATATGAAAAAAGACTGAAAACCTCTGACATGAAGAGATCACATGACATTTAATTACACGTGTGTCAATAGTCTGCTGTAGTTAAGCATTTGCTTTGATTACTAGGTCTATTTACTACTGTTAGCAATAGCAGAGTTTCAAGATCATGCTATGCTTTGTAGCACTGGCTTTAGTTGGGGGGCCTGTCCAGATGGTACAACATTTGTGGCGGCCTTACCTTAAATTTTGGGAATCCATTATCTAAGCTATTCCATTAATTTAAAACAAAAAACATAATTTATGATAGTTGCTTTTGATTTAAAACTCTCCCAGATGGTTCAAAGGACAAAGCTGTCAATATTTATAAGCACTGGTGCAGGCAAATGTAAATATCACAGAAGCGCAACATCCTAGGCTTATCACTTAAGAGCAAGAAAGACATGATGCTGCTGTTAAATACTGAAAAAATCTGTGGCAGACTACCATCTATGAATGTACAACTCATGTCCATGAATGAAACAAAACCTAAAGTATTAAATACCACTAATTATTGCAAAATGTATAGCATCAGATTGCAGACCTCTAAATACAGTCGAAAAAGCATGTTACATGGGTCAATTGTGTCACGTATCATATCAAAAATGTCTATGAAAGTCTTTGCAGCTTGATGAGCTAAGATGTTGTACAGCAGTTACATTCACAGGGGAATACTGGCCATTACTAAACTACTTTGGTTAAATATGAAATTAATTGTGATTAAACTAGTAAAATTCTGTGATTAAAAATTGTAATTGTCTGTAATAGCCATATTGTAAAACACATAAGTTGAATCTTAACTTTTTCTGATTATTATTTTGGCTGACGCAGTTGCCCATGGTGACTTTGAGATATAATTGGTTACAATTTTTTTTATCTTTCCAATAACAGAACAAGCAGGTAAAGTGACTTTCTCATGGTCACACACTTTCAGCAGCAGAATATTAACCCAACCCTCAGTGTTTAAAGTCCAAAGCCATAACCAATAAATCAGCATTGGATTAATTGTACTTTTAACTGGACAGACTTTTATATACAGTGCATCCGGAAAGTATTCACAGCGCATCACTTTTTCCACATTTTGTTATGTTACAGCCTTATTCCAAAATGGACTAAATTCATTTTTTTCCTCTGAATTCTACACACAACACCTCATAATGACAACGTGAAAAAAGTTTACTTGAGGTTTCAATTATAAATGTGAATTACGACTCATATTTCTTCTGCATCATGTTTATAAAGAAATACAGTACTGTATTCACAGATTTAAAATCACAGTAAACATTATTATACAACTGTGCAACTTAAGCTAAATGGCTTACAAAAGCTGTGGCTCTGCCACATTTTTATAACACTGACTAGGTTTTATGGAGGTTTGGATTTTATTTTATCCACAAGAAATAAGATTTAAAACTGTCCTGATGTCAGGAATGCCATGCACAGGATAGTACAAGGGTGCCTTCAGATGGTCTTAACAGCACAAATGCTTTCTGTCTCATTTTAAGAAGATAAAGAATGCTTATAAGGGAGGGCAAGTTGCAAAAACATGTCATACTAATAAACATCATCTGAATTTATTCTGAGACACAGAGGTCCACAAAAAGAAGCCAGTATTAAAAGTGAAAGTTATTTCTAAAGGCCAGATGACAAGCTGTGGATGCACTTCTCATCTTAAATTATTGATATTATAGAAAATGAATGTAGACAAACAGGTCATTTTTCAATGTTTCATCAGGAAAACGTCCCTGTACACTGCACATGAGCATAAAATTTGCTTTAAAATACGCCAATGCATAGCACAAGTCTGAGAAATTCCAAACATCACTATTAATAGTATTGTGAACTTTTGAAAAAATCATGGGAGTACTATGCACTTGTTTTGAAACTACATCTAATTATGCTTTGTGGCTATTGTGTTTCAACTTAATACAGTGTTTAACAGCAATATTGATTTTTCAATAGTGAAGAAGTGTTCTTGTGCAAGTTAAAAAAAAAAAAAAAAGTTGTTATATGAGGGCTCATTTAATATTGAGGATGACAACAAAGAACTGTAGTGAGAAACAGAGAAATTTTTGTTGGCAGTCCTATTAGTGAATGCTAACCCACCCACAGGGGATGCACAAACCAGTGTGTTTCTTTGTGCCGGTTTTAAGCCCAGATAAATGAGGAGGGTTACGCCAGGAAGGCCATCTGGTGTAAAATTTTGCCAGATCAATATGCGGACAACAATACAAATTTCCATACCGGATCAGTCGAGGCCCGGGTTAACAACGGCCACCACCAGTACTGTTAGCCAACAGGGTACTGGCGGAAGTTGGGCTACAGTTGGCCAAAGAAGGAGAAGAGGAGGAGGGAGACTTGTCCAGAGGCAGAAGGACAGGAGGAAGGTAAAAAGAGTGGAACTGAGGGTAGGAACTTTGAATGTTGGCAGTAAGGGAAGAGAGTTAGCGGATATGATGGAGAGAACGAAGGTTGATATATTGTGCTTGCAAGAGACTAAATGGAAGTGGAGTAAGGCCAGGTGGATCGGAGGTGGATTCAAATTGTTCTATCATGGTGTGGATGGGAGGAGAAATGGGGTTGGGATTATTCTAAAGGAGCAGTATGTCAAGAGTGTTTTGGAGGGGAAAAGAGTGTCAGACAAAGTAATGATTTTGAAGCTGGAAACTGAAGGTGTGATGTTGAATGTTGTTAGTGCATATGCCCCGCAAGTTGGGTGTGCGATGGATGAGAAAGATGATTTCTGGAGTGAGTTGGATGAAGTGATGAACAGTGTACCCAAGGGACAGAAAACAATGATTGGAGTGGATTTCAAAGGACATGTTGGTGAAGGAAACAGAGGAGACAAGGAGGTGATGGGTAGGTATGGTGTCAAGGAGAGGAATGAAGAAGGTCAGAGGAAAGTGGATTTTGCAAAAGAATGGGCATGGCTGTCGTGAATACATATTTTAATAAGAGGGAGGAACATAGGGTTATGTACAAGAGTGGAGGAAGATGCACAAAGTGGGATTACATCCTATGCAGAGTCAAACTGAAAGAGATTAAAGACTGCAAAGTGGTGGCAGGGGAAAGTGTAGTTAGGCAGCATAGGTTGGTGGTCTGTAGAAAGATGATCAAGATCAAGAGGAGGAGGACACTGAGGGTAGAGCAAAGGATCACACAGTGGAAGTTGAAAAAGAAAGACTGCAAAGTTGAGTTTAGGGAGGAGATAAGACAGACACTGGGTGGCAGTGAAGAGTTGCCAGACAGCTGGGCGGATACAGCAGAAGTAGTTAAGAATGACAGCAAGAAGGGTGCTTTGCGTGACTTCTGGACAGAGGAAGGAGGAAAAGGAAACCTGGTGGTGGAATGGGGAAGTACAGGAGAGTATACAGAGGAAGAGGACGGCGAAGAAGAAGTGGGATAATTATAAAAGATTCATAAATATTTTACTAGATGACAAGGCATAATCTATGGGAGGTTCCCAAAACCCCCATAAGTAGAATTGTATTGGTATATTCTTGCCATTTCTAACAGTTTTGAGTAAACATTATTCTTCAGTTAGTGACAGCCTTGCCATGTGTAAGGCATAGAGGGCATATGGTTTTAAACCGTGCTTGCGCCCATGCCTACGGGCTCTTTGAGTGTGTGAAGTAACATGTAAAAGATAACGTGCTTATATAAGCACAAAGCCGTGCGCTTAAAGCGTACAGAAGAACAACTTTTAAGTATAGAAATAACTAAAATTCCTCAAGAAAAGCTAAGTTTAGACAAGATATATTCTTCTTTTTTTTTGCCTTTTATTCTACGTGTGTAACTATTTTTCCTTTATTCTTGTGTGGATTATTTGCTTTTAACTTTCACTAAATAATTTTAAAACAAACTTTTGGACAGAGATTTCTTTTGACACGCGTTTTACCTATGCTTGATCTCACCTTATGCTTCAGCGACTACACAGAGTAATGGGGACTGTGGAAGAGAGGTGAAAAAGAGAGTGCAGGCAGGGTGGAATGGGTGGAGAAGAGTGTCAGACGGGTATCAGCAAGAGTGAAAGGGAAGGGCTACAGGACAGTAGTGACACCAGCTATGTTATATGGGTTGGAGACGGTGGCACTGACCAGAAAGCAGGAGACAGCCCTGGAGGTGACAGAGTTAAAGATGTTAAGATTTGCATTGGGTGTGATGAGGATGTACAGGATTAGAAATAAGTACATTACAGGGTCAGCTCAGGTTGGAAGGTTGGAAGTCAAAGTCAGAGAGGCGAGATTGTGTTGGCTTGGACATGTGCAGAGGAGAGATGCTGGGTATATTTGGAAAAGGCAAGAGGAAAACAGGAAGGCCTAAGAGAAGGTTTATGGATGTGATGAGAGAGGACATGAAGGTGATGGGTGTAACAGAGCAAGATGTAGAAGACAGGACGATATGGAAAAAGATATCTGCTTTGGCTACCCCTAACAGGAACAGCCGAAAGAAGAAGAAGTCCTATTAGTGAATGCTCAGAATCATACAGTAATTTACTATAAAAAAGAATCAGAAAGATGCAAGTTCAACAATCTTACAATTTGAAAAGCGTTTTATTGAGTGCCACACCAAGAGTTAACACTCTGAAATAATAATTTCAGCTGACATTTCTTAAAAAAACAAACAAACTGCAGCACACAAAGTGATCACATGCGAAAAGGCAATATACACATGCAAATTTTTCATTGCTGGTTTAAAATAGACAATGTTCAAAATGTTTCTCTTTTTCATTCCTTTTACTCAGAAATTGAAATATAAATGAATAATAACCTTCTATCAAATTAATTCATATTTTATATGGTGTCAAGGACCAGAAGTTATTTGACTATTATTGGTGTTAGTTGTGTGGAGAAGATTAATAATTCATTAATTTAAATCTATCATGGAGAAATTCATCTTAAACATTGAGAAGCAAATATAGAAAATACATGCAAATTAAATTACCAATATAATGCTTTGCAAATATTCAGTTTAAAAATAAAAAACATAATAAAAGAACAAGGTATATCAGGAGTGTTGTGACAAATTAAAAATTAACATTGGCATGTAGGTAAAAATGTCAGCTGCACAACCTTACTAGCCAAATATCACCAGGGATCTGGGAAAATATGACAGACAGACTGACTGACTTGATTTATTTACGCCCAAGAAGACGTGAAAACTTTACTGAAGCTCAGGAAAAAATGATTTTACAAAAATATATAAAAATTATATTATATATAATATATATATATATATAATATATATATATATATATATATATATATATATATATATATATACACATACACAATTTATTTTACACACACATATTTTATATATATATATTGTGACAGACGACCGGCTATGGACTCCGGTCGTCACCCCCAGGCCGCTAGGAGGAGCCCTCCGGACAGCATATTTGCGCCCCGAGTTCCAGCAGGGCCTCATGGACTGTGTAGTGTTTTGACACAGCCCTGCTGGATACCTTGGGGGCCGCCAGGAGTCGCTGTAGGGGGGCTAGTAGGCGCTGGCATGCCCTATAACCCGGGAGTGCATCCCAGTCACGTGACTGGAAGAAGCAATGTGCTCCCGGGATGAAGAAAAGGACTTTGCCCTGACCCGGAAGGAAAACGGACTTGTGGGTTTGGCTTGGAGCCACTTCCGGGTCAGGGGCTATAAAAGAACTCTGGGAAGCCCAGAACATTGAGCTGAGCTGGGAGGTAGGGTGGCGACGTGTCTGGGAGTGGAGGATTGTTTATAGAGAGAGAATTGTGATTTATATGAGTGTGGTAAGGAGAGTGCTTGGTGCACTACTGTATAATAAAAATAATTATTATTATACTTTCACCTGGTCTCAAGAGTGGTACCTGAGGGTTCGAGAGGTGGACACGAGCATCTACTGCTACACTGGCGCAGTCGGCAGGATACTCTGGCCGTCTGGAGGCAGAGGATCTGCAATTCTAATTAAAATTGTTGTGGCAGAGAACCCTAAGAAGGTCCCTCTAGTAACCGCGGAGGTGAATACTCCACCCGCGACCAAGAGCGCTGCAGCTGAGAGCCGTCCTCTACAGCAGGCAAGCATGGGGAAGAAGACTGGGAAGAAGGCTGGAGTTGTCCAGAAGACTTCGGTCCCAGATCCAATGGAGAAGCTGTGGACTTACCTGACGGGCAGTGAGGAAGATCGGGAGCAGTTTAAGGCCACGCAAACCTGAGCAGGGCAGCAGTCGGAACGTTGCCGGATGGCGACTCCCGAAGACTACTACAGGGAGTTGGAGCGTGATCGCCAACGTTCCGAGGTATGTGCTGGGGCAATGCCCGAAACGCCGGGAGTATTTGTTTCCTGTTTTGCAGGGGCCTGTCTGCACGAAGCGGACAAAGAACGCGCCCGCCTCACACCTAGACAAGATGGCCGCGAAGGAAAGAAAACAAGCCAGTCTAGGCGTCCGCAGAAAGGGAGTCCATTGGCTGACGATGTCCACGTGACCTCGCGCGACGACAACCAGGAAGAAGGTCAGTTGGGTGCCGTCGGTGAGGTCAGTAATTCCCCAACGCGTCTGCGCTCCCTGAAGGGGAAGGCGAGCGAAGCAGCGCCGACTTTGAATAAAAAGAAAGAGGGACGGGACGCGACTGTAGTGTCTGCCGGCAAAATTAAAAAGGCAGACCGCAGCCAGCCGCAGGAGGCTACCCAACCCTCTAAAGACTCCATATCCCAGGAGCCCTTGCGCTCATCAGCAGAGCACGTGCCAGGAGTGGACGTGCTCATTGGTTCCCGGTCGGCAGATGACCAAAATAAGGAAGTAGCCTTACTGCCGGCCGAGACAAATAACTTAACAAACTATATGATACGGGATCTCGAAGAGATACTTGAGCCCGTACTGGGTTTCTTTCAGGGAATCGAGGACCTGAGGAGACGGGTAGAGGAGCTGGGAGCCACGGTCGAAGTGCCGCTGAGGAAGCTACAAGTATACCTGCGACGATTAGGCCGTGAAGCCCCGGCCTCGATTGATTCGGCGGTGCAGGTGAGTGAAATCTGTGCCGTATATAATAAGGGAACGCAGTGTGAATCGGCACCGCGTTTAATAAGTTGCGGTTGTCAAAGCGCTGTGTGCCCGACAGTAGAGTGTGGTACAAATACGGAATGGTTGGGCAGCGATCCGATGGAACCGGGGCGGCGATATCAGACGCCGCTCCGGGATAATGCGGACCGTAAGAGCCCGACCCGCGTGATAAAGGGGTTGCCGTTGGTTAATGAAGAGGCGGGGGAAGCACCGATCGTCCCGGGACAGCTGAATAGTGCTGTTACCCGGAGCGATACGGTACTAATGACGCCGCCTCCGAGTTTACATAGGACAACGGGCGTGCAAACAGCAAAGAGGCTCTCTCTCTTCCATAGAGAGCCTCACGTTGTGCACAAGCCCCAGAGAAAGCAGGAGATCCCCACACAGAAATGCGGGTCTCCTAACAGGGAAAAGAAAAGGGCAAAGAGCAGCAAAGCGGCTGTTAACCCCTCCTTGGCGGAGGACAGGGTGGAGCTGACAGAATTTCCGAGGTGCTTCAGGTCTCGGGAAGAGAGGCCACCAGGAGGACGTCGGCGGTGTTACAACTGCCGGCAACCGGGCCACGTGTGGAGGAGTTGTCCCCGGAGGACAGGGGAGCGGTGGGATACCAGATACACCGTTCCCCCAAGGTTCGCTGGGGGATCTCGACAACAGAACCACGGTCCGGATAAAGCGTTCTCCTGGAGGAAGACGTCCCTCGCGGGAATCAACGCTCCGCCCCACTGGTCGTCGCTAAGGGGGAGGGACTGTGACAGACGACCGGCTATGGACTCCGGTCGTCACCCCCAGGCCGCTAGGAGGAACCCTCCGGACAGCATATTTGCGCCCCGAGTTCCAGCAGGGCCTCATGGACTGTATAGTGTTTTGACACAGCCCTGCTGGATACCTTGGGGGCCGCCAGGAGTCGCTGTAGGGGGGCTAGTAGGTGCTGGCATGCCCTATAACCCGGGAGTGCATCCCAGTCACGTGACTGGAAGAAGCAATGTGCTCCCGGGATGAAGAAAAGGACTTTGCCCTGACCCGGAAGGAAAACGGACTTGTGGGTTTGGCTTGGAGCCACTTCCGGGTCAGGGGCTATAAAAGAACTCTGGGAAGCCCAGAACATTGAGCTGAGCTGGGAGGTAGGGTGGCGACGTGTCTGGGAGTGGAGGATTGTTTATAGAGAGAGAATTGTGATTTATATGAGTGTGGTAAGGAGAGTGCTTGGTGCACTACTGTATAATAAAAATAATTATTATTATACTTTCACCTGGTCTCAAGAGTGGTACCTGAGGGTTCGAGAGGTGGACACGAGCATCTACTGCTACAATATGAATATGAATGGAAGAGAAGGTCTGTGATACGGTTTGCATATATGCAGCTGGAGATCCACAAAGGGAGAAAATGAATCACGTATCATAAAGTAGTTTTTATTCCTGAGCTTTCAGCCCCTACCAGGGGCCTTCATCAGAGGATAATGCTTAGACTTACAAGAATCAAAGGCAATATATAGCAAAAGTTATGTTGGGGGGGGGGGGGGGGGGGTTATTGGTTGTAAAGATTTTATTTATTATGAGCATGTTCTTCTTAAGTTTGCATATTCTGGGTTTATATCCAAATGTCTGTTGATGGCGTTCTTATTTGATAGCCAAGATTCAGCCAGCGCTCTGGCACTTTTGGTACTGGCCTTAAATTTTACTTGTACATTGTCCCAGTTAAATGTATGTCCAGTTGATTTAGTATGTGTATAGATTAATGATAGTGAGTCCTTCCTTCTATTGGCATTGCGATGTATTGCGTGTTGCACGTTCTAGTATTATCCGTGTATAGACCTCCTAAATTCAACGCGTCTTTCTTTGAGGAATTCTCTGACTTGATGTCAATCTTAATTACGAACTATGACGCACTCTTAATAGTCGGCGACTTTAATTTTCATGTAGATAATCAATGTGACCAAAAAGTAAAAGAATTTATGAACCTCCTGGACTCTTTTGATTTGAGACAGCTTGTTAATCAGCCTACACATAAAGCAGGTCATACGTTAGACTTAGTAATTACTAAAGGACTAAAAGTTGATATAAAGCAGGTCATTGATACGGGTCTTTCAGACCATTTTCTTCTACTTTTTAATATAGAAATAATGATAGAAAACACTCATGAGAAGCATATTGTTAAAAAACGCTTCTTTGACTCATCAGCAACTTTAAAACTTACAAACATTCTAACCAATCAGTCCGTTTATAGTGCCAACTATAATAGCGAGGAGAATGTAAATAGTAAGGTGGAAAGATTTAATACTAAAGTGAGGGCTGCTGTTGACTTAGTTGCACCTGAAAAGACAGTTAAAAAATCTTCTAGCATTGTTATACCTTGGAAGACCCAAAGAGTGTCTGATTTAAAGAGAAGATGCCGTAGAGCTGAGCGTAAATGGAGGAAGACTAAACTAACTATTGACTATGAGATATTAAAAGTTAAAATAACAGAATACAATAACACAGTCCGTCTTGAGAGGCGCTGCTATTTCTCTAAGATTATAAATAACAATGCTAGTAATCCCAGAGTCTTATTTTCGACAATTGATCATCTGTTAAACCCAGGTAACTCAAAGGAATGCCTCCTAAGTACTTCCAGTAAAACCTGTGAGGCTATCGCTGTATTTTTCAATCAAAAAATTAATGATATTAGAAATAACATAGTATATCTCCCCAACACTAAGGATCCCCCGAAACCCCAGTACTCCATAATAAATAAATTAGAGTCTTTCACTAGGATAGATTTACCTGATTTACATAAAATAATTTCTCAAATGAAACCATCCACCTGTGCCCTTGACCCAATACCAACAAATTTTTTCAAAGAAGTATCGGGTGTGCTTATTGATAATGTTCTTGACATAGTAAATTTGTCATTAGATACGGGGGTCTTCCCAGACTGTCTTAAGACTGCGGTAGTTAAACCCCTACTTAAGAAAAATAATCTCGACCCCTCTTCTCTTGAAAATTATAGACCCATCTCTAACCTGCCTTTCTTAAGTAAAATTCTAGAGAAGGCAGTCATTATGCAGTTAAATGAGCACCTCAATAAACATGCTATTCTTGATAAATTTCAGTCAGGTTTTAGAACAAATCACAGCACAGAAACTGCACTCGTTAAAGTAGTAAATGACTTGCGGGTAAATGCAGACAGAGGCCATTTATCTGTTCTCATCCTCTTAGATTTGAGTGCCGCATTTGACACTATTGATCATAATATTCTTAAGAATCGCCTTAGTCAATGGGTGGGCCTCTCTGGCAGTGTCTTAAACTGGTTTGAATCCTACCTGGCAGGGAGAAAATTCTTTGTTAGTTGTGGTAATTATAACTCAAAGACACATGATATTCTATATGGTGTTCCACAAGGCTCTATCCTGGGTCCGCTGCTCTTCTCAATCTACATGCTTCCATTAGGTCAGATTATCTCGGGACATAACGTGAGCTACCACAGCTATGCTGATGACACACAGCTGTATTTATCAATAGCACCTGATGACCCCAAATCTCTTGATTCACTAACACAATGTCTAACCTGTATCTCAGAATGGATGAATAGTAACTTTCTCAAATTAAATAAAGAAAAAACCGAAATCTTAGTGATTGGCAATAATGGATACAATGAGGCTATTAGAAATAAACTGGATGCATTAGGATTAAAAGTCAAATCGGAGGTAAAAAGCTTAGGGGTAACCGTTGATTGTAATCTGAATTTTAAATCGCATATTAATAAAATCACTAGGACAGCATTTTTTCACCTAAGGAACATAGCAAAAGTTAGACCTCTTATATCATCGAAAGATGCAGAGAAATTAGTTCATGCGTTTGTCTTTAGTCGGCTAGATTACTGTAATGCACTCCTCTCAGGACTACCCAAAAAAGACATCAATCGTTTGCAGTTAGTGCAGAATGCAGCTGCTAGAATCCTTACCAGGAAAAGAAAATCCGAACACATTTCTCCAGTTTTGATGTCACTACACTGGTTACCTGTGTCATTCAGAAGTGACTTTAAAATTCTGCTTATGGTTTATAAAGCTTTAAATAATCTCGCCCCGTCTTATATATCGGAATGTCTGACACCTTATATTCCAAATCGCAACCTCAGATCCTCAACTGAGTGTCTCCTTAGAATTCCAAGAGCAAAACTTAAAAGAAGTGGTGAGGCGGCCTTCTGCTGTTATGCACCTAAAATCTGGAATAGCCTGCCAGTAGGAATTCGCCAGGCTAATACAGTGGAGCACTTTAAAAAACTACTGAAAACACATTACTTAACATGGCCTTCTCATAACTTCACTGTAATTTAATCCTGACACTCTGTATATCCAATTCATTATAATAACTATTCATTCAAAATTTGTACTAACCCCTACTCTCTCTTCTGTTTTCTTTTCCGGTGTCCTATTGGTGGTGGCTTGTGCCACCACCATCTACCCAAAGCACCATGATGTTCCAACAATGATGGATGGATTAAAAGCCAGAAGTCTGTATAACCATCAGCATCAAGTGACTCCGTGAGAACCCTAACTACAAAGAGGACTATTTCATTTATGTTAGGTAGAATGCCCAAAGGGGACTGGGCGGTCTCGTGGCCTGGAACCCCTACAGATTTTATTTTTTTCTCCAGCCTTCTGGAGTTTTTTTTTGTTTTTTCTGTCCACCCTGGCCATCGGACCTTACTCCTTTCTATGTTAACTAATGTTGTCTTATTTTAATTTCTTATTTGTCTTTTATTCTTCTTTTCTTCATTATGTAAAGCACTTTGAGCTACTTTTTGTATGAAAATGTGCTATATAAATAAATGTTGTTGTTGTTGTTGTTGCAATTTTTGAAGTTTGTCCTATGTATACCGCTGGGCAAGAACTGCCTGGAATGCTATAAACTGCGTTTCGTGTTTCTGTTATCGATTTTTTTTTTTAGCATTAAAGAGGACCGTGCGCAGATTGTTCGTGGGTTTGTGTGCTATTCTGACGCCTGACTTGGCCAGGATGCGTGCTGCACCTTCAGACACCTTGTGGTGATAAGGAAGTGAGTAGCAGGTGGGGTGGGGGTTCTGGTTCAAGTCGATTGTTTGTGGAGTTTTTTGGCGTCTTCTATGTAAGCTTCGATTAATGAATGTTTTTGAGTATCCATTTGAAGTGAAAAGATGGAAGAGATAGTGTCTTTCATTCATTTTTGTCTCCTTTGTATTACAATGGGTGTGGACTCTTTTTAAATAAAGTTTTAACACAGCTCCATTTATGAGATACTGGGTGGTTGCTGGCGAAGTGCAATATCTTGTCTGCATAGCATTCCTTACGGTAAACACTTGACAGCAGAAACACGAAACGCAGTTTATAGCATTTCATGCAGTTCTTGCGCAGCGGTATACATAGGACAAACTTCAAAAAGAATCGCAACACGAATACATGAACATTGCAATGCCGTCAGAAGAAAGGACTCACGATCACTGATCTACATGCATACTAAATCAACAGGACATACATTTAACTGGGACAATGTACAAGTAAGATTTAAGGCCAGTACTAAAAGTGCCAGACAGCTGGCTGAATCTTGGCTATCAAATGAGAACGCCATCAACAGACATTTGGACAAAAACTCAGAATATGCAGACTTAAGAAAAACATGCTCATAATAAATAAAATCTTTACAACCAATAACCCCCCCCAACCCGGTTCACACTGACTTAGCCCCGCCCCCTCCACGTAACTTTTACTATATATTGCCTTTGATTCTTGTAAGTCTAAGCATTATCCTCTGATGAAGGCCCTGGTAGGGGCTGAAAGCTCAGGAATAAAAACTACTTTATGATACGTAAATATATCATAAACACAGGTCACTGGTCTAATCTGCTCAGTTGTATTGCAGGTTCACAATTAAAGGTTTCATTTTATATTACTATCGGAGATCTCCTACCCACTCAAATATATATATAAAAAAAATTTGAATTGAGATGTGTGCAAAGAACTTTAAATAGCAAAAAGTCAATACGGACACTAACATCATTATTTTTTTTACTCTTGTCATGACTAATCCCTAAGACTACAGGACAATGAGAAATTATAGTAATTATTTTAAGTACACGTTTACATTTAAAATAGGCCAAAAAAGATTGAATCTCTACTGTGAGTTCATAAATCAGAATGTAAAACTTTGAACTATATGGCCTATTTCTCTCTCCTTACTAAATAGAAATGACCACTTGCAGCCAAGCTCATTAATAATCTAATTAATACAGATAAAAGCAAACAAACTACGTTTTTAAAAGGCAGCTATCTTATTGCTGTAAGGCAAACTCAAAGATGACTAGGACATTGAATGCATACAGAAGGAGATATCTAACCTCAGACCATGCCTCTATTTTTAACTCGGCTAATAGATTAATGTAGACAAGCTATGATGCGCAAGAGAACACAATATCTAAAAATTGGCTTATATACGCTTCTTAAAACATGTAAAGGAAGGAAAGTAAGAATAGTTGAAATATCTAAACAAAAAAACGTATTACCTGTCAGAAAAATCTGATTCCAGAAACTCATGAGATCTTTTTCTGATCCTGTGAGCAGGAAGAATATAATTATGAGTAAGCTTTCCATGCTTTCTTACATGAAATTACAACTGAATTTTCTTTCATTTTTCATAATTATGAATACTGGAATTCTACGACCTTGTCTTAAACATAAAAAGTTTTGGGGAAATTAATAATAAATCCCACAAAGACAATGTGAATGGTATAAATAAATGACATTTAAGGAGGTTTAATTAACAAATTACTTCAGTTTTAATATAGTGTTACCCTTCTATGGCAGCACAATACTGAAAACTCCCTTAAACAGCATAATTAACTGGTACAATTCTAGGTTGAAGGAAATAAAATAACACAGATTAATTATGAAATCAAGCAAAATTTGAGGACTACTTCATGTAAGAAAAAATAATGTGGTGAACAGCAGTATCAGTGGTTGATACATTTTTAAAGCAGGTAAAGTTGAATATAAAATACAATCAAGTATGCTAATTTCTATTTCTTCACATAGTCTCATTCAAATTTAATATTGCTTAATACACAATAGTAAATTTCTATTTGGCTGAGGAAAAATTAGAAAGTGGTTAAATTCACAAAAATAAACCTTAAAATCTAAAACATTTTATAGTCATGCTGTGTATATATTGTTTATGAATCCTACATTATTAACATTTTGTGAACTAGATTCAAATTAAAGTATACAGCCTAGACAATGATTTAATATTTTAGGTACACAAAATAAGAATATTAGGTGGCTTTTGTAGAGCATTATCGTTAACAAAAGGAAATATATACAATAGTTCTTGGTGACTTTTAGAAAAATCAATCACATTATTCAGTCTATATTGCAACTATACAACAGCCCCCTTTTCTACTTTACGAAACATACAGTAACTTTGGCAGTGGTTTGAGACATTACTGGAGAAATTTGCTAAAATTACACACATCTATTAAACAATTTTTTAATCAGAAAAAAATACCTTGAAATTTGTAATTTAACTTAAATGGGTAGGGAGATACAAATTTCTTACCCTGGGACCCATCCAGGGGCTTCTGCTAAATTCTGAGTGACCATAGTTGGATTTGAGGTAAATGGACTACCGATCAGAACAGTCCCTGAGGTAGGCAATCGCTGAGGTGTGCTTATAATCTGCAAAATAAAATGATTATAAAATAATGTTGCAAATGTGTGGCTTTTAGCAGTTGATAAGCAATTTTAAGTGAATCTTAAATTACATTCAGACAGGATGTATAATAATCATTATCAAGTTCATTTCATCCAAATTAGGGTCACAGGGGGGCAGAACCAATCCTGGCAAAACAGTTCAAGGCAGGAAACAGCCATAGATTGGAAACAGGAAAACTGGAGACGCCAGAGAAAACCCTACATGGAGAGAACTCCACTCAGACAATGGCATTCAAAAGGTCATCCTTCACAAAACAGCCATTAATTTACACCTAGAACATAGTCTCATACTCAATAGTTGAAAGGGCTCGTGGCTGAATTGCTAGCTATACTATTCACGCAACTACCTTTCTAGATTAAAAAAAAAATTTACAAGCAGTTTTTCAACCTAGTAATATATGTGAGCAGTAAGTGCATGAATTTTACGTAATCAGAGGTATTAATGAAATACTTTAGGTCAGTGTGCAATTACTGAGATTACATAATTATGATAATAGCATATTAAGCGGTAGATGTTACTATTATTAAACTATTAATTAAACTGGTGTAAACCTTTAAAGCATTGTCTTTATGAAAACATGGTATGATTTTTGGGAATGATTTGAATTTAAGAACAATAGCCTGCATCTTGACTGCTTGGTGCATCTATATGCCAAAGCCATGTGACTGCAAAATGTATACTTTCCTACTGACATTCCCCAACCTCTGTCTGGCTTTTAGGTATAACCGGTGTCTTAAAAATTGTGTGTCAATAACTCAGAATCACCTGTAAATAATAATGTGTAGCCAGCATATGAAGACCATAATTAGACCATGCATCAAACTCATTATTTTGCATTTTAAAAAGATAACATTTTAGTTGTATGTTAATTTGCTGGCAAAGGATAAACTTAGCATATAAAAGCAGTGAGAAAAGCTAGTGTAAGTTTTCAGAAACATCCCAAAAATGATCTACATAAACTGTATTGCAAGAAAATGGACATATCACGCAACTGTGCCTATATGTTTTTGGTGCTATTTGACTGTATAAGACAACAGCTTAATAAAAACAAAAGGAGACAATGATAAGAACAGGCAATGCATTTTTTTAAATACAGTGTAAACAGAAAATTTTTAAGGACTGTCTGTCCCATGTTTCAGTCATTACAACACAGCACTGTGTTTAGTCCTTCCTTTAGTCCACAAAAGGAGCAGTCCTAGCTGGCCTCTATTCCCTCAACAGCAGGCTGTGAAAGTCTAACAATGCATATTAGTTTCTTATGTGTTTTTATTTTTTAAAAAAATATTTAAAATTACTAATTACAGAAAAATGCTTTTTGTAAACAACTCAATAGTTTAAAATTACCACTGAAACAAGCAGTAAAATAGAAGAAAATCACGGTGCTAAAAGAAGAGAAATTTCTTATTTTATGTGCATCTTTGACTTTTAAAATATACTTTTTCTCTTATGGACTGTACTCTAAGTGGATGCCAAAAAAAAAAAAGAAGAAGTAAATGTTCTTCTCATACTCTGCTAAGGTTCTTGAATCTGCATTTTTTTAATTACCTCTCTCAATAACTGTTAAAAACGGCTCTTTTGGTAGCACTGCAGATCATAAGGCACATGCAAACTAAAATAGTATGGCGCCTCCGGGACATCATATAAGTACATCTATTAAAAAATGGCATATTTTTACAAAAAGCAAAACTAATTTTCTAATTCTAATGTACTGTATAATTATGTGTTTTTTATGCAATTATTACAGTATTACATTATTAGTGAAGGCTAACTAATGTAGAACACCAAGCATTTTTGCTTTGCAATACCAAATATTATTACAAATTCAAGCATAAAACCTACCAAAATTCACACTAATCTTATGGGAACAGAGAAATGTTAAAACTCTTCTAAATCTGCCTAGTGAGAGACTAGTATAAAGCACAGTCAAACAAAGCAATGGCAATATATTTTAGTGTATTACTTCATATACTACAAATCCTATAATTTTTCAGAATAGTAATGATGATTTACACTGTACTAATAAAAAACAAAAAGGAACAGTCTGAGTAGCTCTATACTGCCACCTGCAGTACAGTAAGCACCTGTAAATAATTCTTTCCACAATCTAAATCATCACTAGTGTTATTTTTTTCTCAAAACTGTGGGCATTCACAATGGATGTCCATCCAGCTATTTATTGTCTGAGCTTCCTTAGCCATTACATAGTCAGATAGATGTAAAGTCTATTCAGAATTACTTAGTATAAGGCAGGAAAGAATATTGGTTGGTGCAACAAATCTTGCAACAATGTGTCAGGAAATTGTTGCTCCACATCCTGCTCCAGATATTAAAAAACCTTAAAGTAAAAATATAATATGCAAAAGAAAATTAATAAAAAATTAGAAAAGGCAATAAGAAATGTTTTATATGGCACAAGTAAGTGACTTCTCCATCAGTTTCTATTTTTGGCAGATATGGTGCGCTTGACAAAGCATGCTAAGTGAGGCTATGGGAAATGCCCTTGAGACAAATATGATTCACTCAGCCAGGGAAGAAAATAAATATATAAACCTAAGATCAGGAAGAGTTTTTTTCATACATAATGTCATGGAAAAAGTGTGCTCTGCAAAATGTTACATTAAATTATGCCACTTTTAAAAAATATTTTAAGACAAGTACTGAATTAACTGCACCTTTTTTTCTTTTTTACAGTTAATGTTTTTGACAATTGCAATTTATTTCCAATTCAGCATTTCTCTTTTATAATTAGTTTGGGTAATTTTGTGTTGTTGTTGTATAATAAAATAATTTCTGACAATAAACAGTACAGTACTGGATTTTTCTCCACCTGTCCTATGACTGAAAATAAAAATACTGAGACTTAAAAAAAAAAAAAAAAAAAAAATATGGGTGCATTTGATGGGTGACTTGAAAGAGCTTTCAGATCTTTTATTGAAATGAGGAAACAGTAGAATACAGGAGAAAGAAGGAAAAATAAAGATCCCCAACAATTTATGTGCTTTAATAGACGATATTAATGGAGAAGATATATCCTGATATATTAATAAGCTATATTAATGCTTAAAAAAAAGAAATCAATAACGGTCTTTTAGCGAAGCTAAATATACACGAGAGGACACCCGACTCAATTGACTCAGCAGCAGAGGTTGAAGAGGCTCTATTATTTATTTATTTTGTAGACAGGAGCACCAGTTATGCTTCTCAGAAACTTAAATCTTCCTAAACTGTGCAATAACACAAGACCGCAAATAAAAGCTTTACACAAAAATGTAACTGAAGCATGTATCTTACTGGCTCTGGTCGGGGAGAAAATGTCTTTATACTGTGTATTCCTCTTATACCATCTGACTTTCCTTTTTTAATTCAAATGCCTGCAATTTCCAATTAAAGTGTGTTTTGTAATGTCTATCAATACAGCAGAAGGTCAGTCTCTAAAAGAGGCAGGAGTGGATTTGAGGGATGATTGTTTTTCTCATGGCCAGCTTTATGTGGTGTACTCCAAAGTGAGTTCACCTCACTCCCTATTCATTCTGAAACCTGGGGGTGCTACATGTAACATTATATACAGAGAAATATTGTTGTTCCTTGCTCAACATATTTGCTCATTTTGAGTGATTTTTGTATACAGAACAGACTTAGTACACACATAAAATATGGACACAATTTTCTTTCAGTTTTTGAATTGGCCAATTTATTAAAAGAGATCTTCACGAGCGAAGCCACGGGTATTAGCTAGTTGTCCTATAAAGCTATTGTTTCGATTTACAGAGGTAAGCCTATATGCTTAGAAAGTCTAACCTCTGTTATTTCAAAAACTGACAGACTAGGCATTTAAAAAAAAATAAGATTGAATAATTACCTGTATGTCACATTGGTAAGAAAAAAAGAAACTGGAATAGGGGCAAATGCTTACCTAAAGATTTTTCACAATGTAGTTGCTGTATAAGCAACCATTATACTGTACATAGGCAAATGTATAACCATTCGAAAGCAAAACTTCTGCAGTTTTTACTGTATAAATGGCTGATCTTTGAAACAATCTGTTACAGAGTCATTTTGGCAGGCTGTGAAGATAATGGGGAACCAAGATAAACATATAAAACAGCATGTCAATGGGAAAATTATGTATTTCAAGTATAACAGTAAGTAAATGAAGGACTTTATGCATCCTTTGTAAAAATTTGCCCTATTCTCAGTTTCAGGGAGATGAATTGGGACAGACCACATTTTCAAGCTCCTGGAATTGTTTAGGATGTACATTATTAACGCTGAATTCATTACTGTCAATGTGCATATTAATCAAGAGAGTGGCTTCTCAAATGACTTAAACTAAGAAAAAATAAAAAACTAATGAAAGTCTATCATAATATTGCCCTGGGGTCTACCGATACCAATGCATTTGTACAGACCAAATATTAGTCCGGTACATTGGCATATGATGTTATTGGACAGGCCCTACATTGAACTTGCTTTTTTTTTTTGGAAGTTTACACATGTGGAGAAGTCAATAACCACTAAATAGCAAAAGGCACTACTAACAAGGTAAACAGTAGAGGGAAAAGTGTTACTTAAACAGGCTGAAATCTAAGAAATTACTAGGATGAGGTAACATTTATCCTAGAGTGAAGAAATTTAATGAGTACTTACCTAAACTCTTGATGTGTATTTTAGAAAATTTCTGAACACTGAAGAAAGCTGGAAGCTAGAAACTATTATGCCATTATATAAAAATTGTGATTGGGCTGATTCATGTATCACATGCATCACTGGTAAATTAATGGAAGCAATTATTAGGGAAAAGATTGAGCAGCACATGTCATGAACAGAACTGGCTAAAGCACAGGAAGCAGAGGTTTACGGGGCAAGGAACCTTATCAGAATTGGTTCATGTTAAGAGTGTCATTGGTCAAGGCAAGGTGTTTTAGAAAACAGTCAACATGGGTTCAGACAGGGTAAATCGTGTTTCACTAACATTCTGTAATTCTATGATGAATCAACAAAATTATATGATCAGAGAAGGTAGATATTATTTACCTTGAATCATAGAAAGCTTTTGATATGGGCACCACATAAGAGGCTAGTAATCAAACATGAGGACAAAATAGGCTTAACCTCCTTAGTGTTATATTTTTTCTCAAAGAATCACACTTTTGGATTGAAAAATTACATATTCATTAAATCTGATCTTCCTACTATAAAATTTGTAAAACACTAAAAGTACAAAGTCAGAAGTGTAGAAACTATAATAATGGTACAAATAATAATAATAAATAATAATAAAAATAATGCTAATACTGTATATAGTGTCAAAATATGTCATTTGTGGGGTTTATCTTGAAGGACGGTGAAATACACAATCCAACGTCACAGTTGAGGACAATAATAGCGTGATTTCTTGCGGATTTTCTTTGCACATTGATCAGCTTTTGAACAACACACTGCACATGAGTAATTGACATGACTTTTGGATAAGAATCACTTTCGAGTTCACTGTCTATTTCAGTTTCACTGCCTGAAGACGAGTTTATTTTGACATCACTGCATGTATCACTGTCAAGATCGTGCAACACCTGGGCTGCTGAAAATCTTTTCTTACAAGATGCAATTATGAGGCTAGGAGAAGATGTGTCTATACTGTTTTCTGGATAACACTTGGGCCTGTCGCTTATGCAAGACAAACCTATATCATTTCCCGAACAATGCTTTGCACTAACGCTGTTGGCACTTTTACAGACCGAGTAATCCTTGGGTCTAATGCTTACACGAGACGCATCTATACAATTGCTTGAGTGACACTCGGGACTAACGCTTTTAGCACTGTTTTCACAGTCTGACTGATGCT
Organism: Erpetoichthys calabaricus; assembly: GCF_900747795.2. Lineage (NCBI taxonomy): Eukaryota > Metazoa > Chordata > Cladistia > Polypteriformes > Polypteridae > Erpetoichthys > Erpetoichthys calabaricus. The sequence goes on from NC_041395.2 coordinate 153,863,558, forward strand.
CGGGTCTAACACTAAGGAGGTTAAACACGAGGAATAAAAAGTAATGGTGATAGGAACCTTTTCAGAATGAGGTGATGTGAAAAGTAGTGTCAGGATCAGGGCTGGGCCACTGCACTTATTAAAATATGTAAACAGTGTGGATAACAGTATAAGCAACAGATGATACTAAACTAGGTGGAAGGGCAGGTAATGTGGGAACAGCTGAATTATTACAGAAAGACTTTAACAACAATTAGGCTTTGGCACATTTGTGTCAGATGAGATTTAATGCAAGTAAATGTAGGAAGTAAAAATGTTAGATCTGAATATACAATGTGAAGTGTGCAACCTTAAAATATACCATATGAGGAGGAGTTCTCAACATATGCATCCATATAGTTAGTTTAAGTGATCAAGAAGGCTAAAACTTTTATCTATACTAATTAATAAAAGGCAAAGCCCTCACTGACTCACTGACTGACTGACTGACTCATCACTAATTCTGCAACTTCCCGTGTAGGTGGAAGGCTGAAATTTGGCAGGCTGATTCCTTACAGCTTACTTACAAAAGTTAGGCAGGTTTCATTTCGAAATTCAATGTGTAATGGTCATAACTGGAACCTCTTTTTTCACAATATACTGTAATGGACGGCAGCTCGATGGCCGTGGGAGGAGGAGTTGAGTGTCACGTCATCACGCCTCCCACCTATTCACGTGAAAAGACTGTGAACGCAGTAGGGAGAAATGAAGGAGGAGCCGCAAACAGCAAAGAACAAAAAATTCATTAAACAATTGAGAAGGGAGCGAAACAATAAGAAGCGAGCGAGTGAACCATACAAGCATCTTCATAAGGGAAACAAAGCACGGTGTAAAACGTAAGTTTAAATTAAGTTTATAGAAACGTTCCCGCTGCGGATTGCAATAACATATTCGCGAGATAAAAGTTTAATGAGAAGACACGAGGTATAAACGAACCACACGCCGTAGCGCAACGTTAGGGGCTTCACCTCTGGTGCTGACGTTCGAGATTCGATTCCCGAGAGCGGATGCAGTGAGTGTGTACGCCTGATGAGTCCAGAATTAGGGAGAAACACGTGTCGCATACTCTTTGCATTATTTGAAAGTAAACTATTAAAACCATTCTATGATCTGCTTCTCGCAACTGAAAGACGGCACATGGCGGATGTTAGCCGACTTGCTGACCGCAACGTTAGGGGCTTCAACTCTGGCGCCGCAAACAGCGAAGAACAAAAAATTCATTAAACAATTGAGAAGGGAGCGAAACAATAAGAAGCGAGCGAGTGAACCATACAAGCATCTTCATAAGGGAAACAAAGCACGGTGTAAAACATAAGTTTAAATTAAGTTTATAGAAACGCTCCCGCTGCGGATTGCAATAACATATTCGCGAGATAAAAGTTTAATGAGCAGACACGAGGTATAAACGAACCACACGCCGTAGCGCAGCGTTAGGGGCTTCACCTCTGGCGCTGACGATAGAGATTCGATTCCCGAGAGGGGATGCAGTGAGTGTGTACGCCTGATGAGCCCAGAATTAGGGAGAAACACATGTCGCATACTCTTTGCATTATTTGAAAGTAAACTATTAAAACCATTCTATGATCTGCTTCTGGGAACAGAAAGAGGGCACGTGGCGGACGTAAGGCGACTTGCTGACAAACCACAAGCGTGACCTGGCAGGTAACCACCCATACAATCAGATTGTGATTCAGAAAACGAATGCCATGAATGTAATTACCACGATCTACATACTGTCAAATAAACGAAACACATGCCGTAGCGCGACAGCTGTGAAAAGGGAGCTTCACAAAAAAACAGATCCTTAACAAATTGTTATTGGTATATTTTCGATCCGTTTAAAAAGGTTTTCTTTTCTTCTTAATAAAAAATTAAAAGCAGTACTTCGCCGCAACGAAGCGCGAGAATTTGGCTATATATATCTGCTTCTCGCAATTATAAGAGGGCACGTAGCGGATGTTAGACGACTTGATGACCAAGCATAAGCATTACCTGCCAGGTAACCACCCATACAATCAGATTGTGATTTAGACTAGGAATGCAATGAATGTAATTACCCCGATCTACATACAAGGTGAAAGGTCTTGCAACATTCAAAGATGATGGTTTGGGATAAGTACACCATGGAACATAAAAGAGCTTATGAAGCCTTGAACCGAAAAAAGCAAGATCTCAGAGATTGTAAAAAAAAAAAAAAAAAAGGAGGTAATGTCGTATTACTCGCTGTAGATTTTAGTCAAACATTACCAGTTATTCCACGAGGGAGACCAGCAGATGAACTCAACGCGTGTTTAAAATCCATGCTTCTCCCACGGTCAGTTATATGTCGCGTCTTCTCGGGTAGGTACACCAAAAAATGTATACATTTAAGCATGTAATGGGCAAAGAAAAAATGAGGTATACCCGAAGGCACTGCAGTAGTACTCAATGTAACTTTACTTCTTAAATGTTAATGTATTACTGTTTAATAATTTATACGCTTCTTATATGTTGTTCAAATTCTTTTATCAAAATACCAGTGACAGCGCAATGCACGATAACATGGAGTGAATACACCATACGCATCCGCCCACGGCCGCCCTGGTGTGCGCAGATAGGAGTTGATTCTACAATAAAATAAAATAAAGATAAAAAGAGTAATACAATCATCACCCATAAAGCGGATAGCAGACGTGACGTACTATATGTGTACCAGATTTCAAGTCAATAGGTGAAACGGTTTGCGAGCTACAGGTGATTTAAAATCCTGGACAGACAAACGAATAGCCACGGTAGCAAATTATAGAAGAAGATTTTACTGTTTAATAATTTATATTTATATGAAATGTGCTTCTTATATATTACTTCATATTCTCATATGATAATGATGTTAATGTTGTTTATATTGATTTCTATGTTATTGTAAGTGCATGTATGTGTGTATATGTATGTATGTATTTATATATATATATATATATATATATATATATATATAAAACATATGTGTATATGTATATATAATATATATATATATGTATATAATACATGTGTATATGTGTGTGTGTGTATATATATATATATATATATATATATATATATATATATATATATATATATATATATCTACAGTGGTGTGAAAAACTATTTGCCCCCTTCCTGATTTCTCATTCTTTTGCATGTTTGTCACACAAAATGTTTCTGATCATCAAACACATTTAACCATTAGTCAAATATAACACAAGTAAACACAAAATGCAGTTTTTAAATGATGGTTTTTATTATTTAGGGAGAAAAAAAATCCAAACCTACATGGCCCTGTGTGAAAAAGTAATTGCCCCCTTGTTAAAAAATAACCTAACTGTGGTGTATCACACCTGAGTTCAATTTCCGTAGCCACCCCCAGGCCTGATTACTGCCACACCTGTTTCAATCAAGAAATCACTTAAATAGGAGCTGCCTGACACAGAGAAGTAGACCAAAAGCACCTCAAAAGCTAGACATCATGCCAAGATCCAAAGAAATTCAGGAACAAATGAGAACAGAAGTAATTGAGATCTATCAGTCTGGTAAAGGTTATAAAGCCATTTCTAAAGCTTTGGGACTCCAGCGAACCACAGTGAGAGCCATTATCCACAAATGGCAAAAACATGGAACAGTGGTGAACCTTCCCAGGAGTGGCCGGCCGACCAAAATTACCCCAAGAGCACAGAGACGACTCATCTGAGAGGTCACAAAAGACCCCAGGACAATGTCTAAAGAACTGCAGGCCTCACTTGCCTCAATTAAGGTCAGTGTTCACGACTCCACCATAAGAAAGAGACTGGGCAAAAACGGCCTGCATGGCAGATTTCCAAGACGCAAACCACTGTTAAGCAAAAAGAACATTAGGGCTCGTCTCAATTTTGCTAAGAAACATCTCAATGATTGCCAAGACTTTTGGGAAAATACCTTGTGGACTGATGAGACAAAAGTTGAACTTTTTGGAAGGCAAATGTCCCGTTACATCTGGCGTAAAAGGAACACAGCATTTCAGAAAAAGAACATCATACCAACAGTAAAATATGGTGGTGGTAGTGTGATGGTCTGGGGTTGTTTTGCTGCTTCAGGACCTGGAAGGCTTGCTGTGATAGATGGAACCATGAATTCTACTGTCTACCAAAAAATCCTGAAGGAGAATGTCTGGCCATCTGTTCGTCAATTCAAGCTGAAGCGATCTTGGGTGCTGCAACAGGACAATGACCCAAAACACACCAGCAAATCCACCTCTGAATGGCTGAAGAAAAACAAAATGAAGACTTTGGAGTGGCCTAGTCAAAGTCCTGACCTGAATCCAATTGAGATGCTATGGCATGACCTTAAAAAGGCGGTTCATGCTAGAAAACCCTCAAATAAAGCTGAATTACAACAATTTTGCAAAGATGAGTGGGCCAAAATTCCTCCAGAGCGCTGTAAAAGACTCATTGCAAGTTATCGCAAATGCTTGATTGCAGTTATTGCTGCTAAGGGTGGCCCAACCAGTTATTAGGTTCAGGGGGCAATTACTTTTTCACACAGGGCCATGTAGGTTTGGATTTTTTTTTCTCCCTAAATAATAAAAACCACTATTTACAAACTGCATTTTGTGTTTACTTGTGTTATATTTGACTAATGGTTAAATGTGTTTGATGATCAGAAACATTTTGTGTGACAAACATGCAAAAGAATGAGAAATCAGGAAGGGGGCAAATAGTTTTTCACACCACTGTATAATATATGTGTATATGTGTGTGTATATATATATATATATATATATATATATATATATATGACAGCAACACTCATAACAATGACAACACAATTACATTGACAATCATGTTATGTTATTTTTAAAATGTTTCCTTTACTTTTTCATAACCTCTTTAACACACTACTTCTCCGCTGCGAAGCGCGGGTATTTTGCTAGTTAGGATATATAATATACTGTGTGGAAAGCAATTCACGGGAGACTATATTTATGTAATATTTATCATATGGTATAATGTGTACAGGTTTGGTCACCATTTTACAAAAAAAAAAAAGACTTAAGTTCTAGAAAAGTCTAGAAACTACTAACTTGGCTGATTCTAAGACAGAGAGATATGAGCTATGAGGAAAGCAAATTAAGATTAAGAAGTGACATGACTGAAGTGTTTAAGTGGATCCCTGTTGTTACTTTAAAATAAATCCTTCAAAGAGAACATGATGACATAATTAGAAATTTGTCAGGGGCGAATTTCATAAAAAGAACCAACACATGGAACAAATTACGAAATAGTGTAGTAGAAAGTAGGACTTTAGAGAACTTCAAATCTCAAAACTGTTCTAATGTTCTAAAAGAAGTCTATATTGCTCATATTCCTTATTCGTAAGGAGGAATATCTTTGAATATGCTATATTATTTCATCATGACCTTGAAGACAATATTTGAAGAACAATGCATATTAATTAATTGGATATAGATTTATTAGCAGAAAAAGTTAACTTGATCACAACAAGCCATTTTCACTTATTTTGGCCCTGGCACAAAATGATAAGCTAAAATTATCCAGCAAGCGCCAGGACCATCTCCCCCTGAGTAGTCAGCTACAGAATCATGTTGCCACCAGTGCAGAACTTGCTTAATACTGGCAGTAGGTGGGTGTGAGTGCATCTGCATAAACAGTGAGGTGAAGACTTTTTGACTACGAACTTGTGTCGAGAAGGGCAGCAAAGAAGCCACTTCTTTACAAGAAAAACATCAAGGCCAGATAGAAATTTGCAGGAAGTACAAGGATTTGACAGCAGAAGACTGGTGCAAAGTTATTTTTTCGGATGAATCCTCCTTTTCCTAATTTTTGTTTGTGACATCTGGAAAATCAGTTGTCTGGAGGAGGAAAATGTGAACAATACCATGAGTCCTGTGTTGCTGCCAACAGTGTAGCATCCTGAGACAATCCATGCGTCAAGTTGCCTCTCATCCAAGCGAGTGGGCTCAATCACAATTCTCCCCAAGAACACTGCCATAAGTAAAGAATGGTATTAAAACATCCCCCAAGAGAAAATTCTGCCAACATTTCAGGCACATTTTGGTGATGATCTGTGTATTTTTCAGCATGATGGAGCACAGTATCACAATACAACAGTGATAATGAATTGGCTTGGAGCTCATGACATTGAAAGTTTGGACCTGTGGCCAGAAAACTCCCCAGATCTTAATCCCTCTGATAACCTGTGGTAAAATTCTCAAAAAACGGGTTTACAAGCAGAAGCTCACAAATTATAATCAATTTCAAACACTAAAAAGGCAAGAATGGATCACCATCAGTCAGGATTTGGCCCAGGATCCAACATGCCACATCAAATTGCAGAAGTTATAAAGAAGGGTCAACACTGTAAATATTGAGACTTTACATAAATTTGATGTATTTCCCAATAAATGCCTTTGAAAATTACAAAATGTTTGTAAGTGTTCTTCAGTATACCATAGAAACGTAAGGAAAAAAAAATTTGAAAATGCGGAAGCAGCAAAGTTTGCAAAAGACAAAAACTTTTGGCCACGACTGTATATTTACTTTAACTTGAAAGTTTTACTTCTTTGCACAATTTAGGACAAACTTGGAGGTGTCCCATTGTTTTGCATATGTGAATATAAAACATTTATTTCAATCTTTTTAAGTTAACTATACAACCCATAATTACAGTAATCCCTCCTCCATCGCGGGGGTTGCGTTCCAGAGCCACCCGCGAAATAAGAAAATCCGCGAAGTAGAAACCATATGTTTATATGGTTATTTTTATACTGTCATGCTTGGGTCACAGATTTGCGCAGAAACACAGGAGGTGGTAGAGAGAGAGGAATGTTATTCAAACACTGCAAACAAACATTTGTCTCTTTTTCAAAAGTTTAAACTGTGCTCCATGACAAGACAGAGATGACAGTTCCGTCTCACAATTAAAAGAATGCAAACATATTTTCCTCTTCAAAGGAGTGCCCGTCAGGAGCAGAGTCTGTCAGAAAGACAGAGAGTAAAGCAAACAAATCAATAGGGCTGTTTGCTTTTAAGTATGCGAAGCACCACGGCACAAAGCTGTTGAAGGCGGCAGCTCACACCCCCTCCGTCAGGAGCAGAGAAATAGAGAGAGAGAGAGAGAGCCAGAGTAAAACAAAGTCAAAAATCAATACGTGCCCTTTGAGCTTTTAAGTATGCGAAGCACCGTGCAGCATGTCCTTCAGGAAGCAGCTGCACACAGAAGGTATAAACGTCCCTATCGTCTAGGTGTGCGAACAGCCCCCCTGCTCACACCCCCCTACGTCAGCGCAAGAGAGAGAGAGAGAGAGAGAGAGAGAGAGAGAGAGAAAGTAAGTTGGGTAGCTTCTCAGCCATCTGCCAATAGCATCCCTTGTATGAAATCAACTGGGCAAACCAACTGAGGAAGCATGTACCAGAAATTAAAAGACCCATTGTCCGCAGAAACCCGTGAAGCAGCGAAAAATCCGCGATATATATTTAAATATGCTTACATATAAAAGCCGCGATGGAGTGAAGCCGCGAAAGGCGAAGCGCGATATAGCGAGGGATCACTGTAATTGATGTCCAGTCATCCGTTTTCCCTGCTATCTCCTCCAACACACTGCCTGAAAACATTCTCAGGCCAGCCGAGAGTTGTAATTTCTTCGGTTTGTCCTGAGACTGCGCTGAGGTCTCCTCCCACTTGGACCTGCCCAGAACATGGGAGGCATAAAAGAAGCATCCTAATCAGATGTCTGAACCACCTCAAATGGCTACTTTCAATGCGGAGAAGCAGTGACTCTGTTTCAAGCCCCTTCTGAATGTCTATGCTTCTCACCCTATCTCTAACGCTGAGCCAAGTTGCCTTGAGAAGGAAACAAATTTCTGCCACTTGTATCCGCGATCTAGTTCTTTTGGTCACTACTCATAACCATGGGTGAGTGTAGGGTGTAGATCAACCAGTAAATCAAGAGCTTTGCCTTTCAGCTCCCTTCACTTTCACTACAACTGACTTGTACAACCTTCACATAACTGCAGATTTCTCACTCCCTTCGTCCCTCACTCGTGAACAAGAACCCAAAATGTTTAAACACCTTCGCTTGAGACAGCACCCCATCCCTAACATGGAGAGGTCACTCTACTCCTTTTTGGATGAGAATCATGCACCTAGAATTGGAGCAGCATCATAGCTGCTTCACACTCAGACCGCTGCAATGCATGTCTAAGGTCACTGCCCCATGAAGCCAACAGGACCATATCATCTGCAAAAAGCAGAGGCGTGATCCAGACTTTAAAAATTATGAAGAAAGAGACAAAAGGCACCCCTGGCAGGGTCCCGCACCTGCATTGAACGAGTCTAGCTTAATGTCAACAATGTGAACAAAGCTTTTGCTCTGGTTGTACAGGTACTGAATAGCCCACAAAAGCTTGCCCATTACCACCATACTCCTGAAGCACCTCCCATAGGACTCCCACGAAGGACATGGTCATATGCTATTTTCAAGTCCACAAAACACATTGGTTGGGCATACTCCCACAGACCCTCCAGAATCCTTGAGGTTAAAAAGCTAGTTCAGTATTGTGTACCTGAGATGAAATCCGCAATGTTCCTCCTGAATCTGAGGCTCAACCAACAGCTGAATCCTTAATCCTTAATACAGAGGTACTATTCCCAAGTTCCTTGCAGTGTTGAAAAGGTGTGTCAACCAAGACATTCCAGGAAGGTGTGTCGGTGGGATTTTGGAAGTCCTGGAAGTGCTCCTTACACCACCCGACTAAGTCTCCAGGTTAGGTCATCAATACTCTATCCCTGGTATAAACTGCATGTGTGAAGCACTGCTTCTCCTTCCTATTTCACCTGACAGTTTACTTGCATAGCTTCTAGGTCATCCGAAAGTCATTTTTCCATTGCCTCACTGAACTCAACCTACACCATAGATTTTGCTTCAGCTACTTCTAACACAGCGCATTTTGGCCTGTCTGGAGTCCCACAGGCTAGACATGCTAAGAAGACCTCCTTCACTTTAAAGGCTCCCTTTATTACTGGAATTCACCACTAAGTTCAGGGATTACTGCTATGACAGGCGCCAATGACCTTACAGTTGAAGTTATGCGCAGCCATCTCAACAATAGAGTCACAGAGCATGGCTCATTCGAGTCCCACTCAGAATACAAGAGAAATTTGTCCAGAGGTGGGAGATGAAGATCTCCCGGACAGGGGCATCTGCCAAATATTCCCAGTACACCCTCACTATACATCTGAGCTGGTCAGGTCTATCTGGCATCTTCCCTACCCATTTGATCCAACTCACAACCAGGATAATGAAAAGCTGACAGCTCAGCACATCTCTACACCCGGGTGTCCAAGACATTTGGTCACAGATCTAATGACACAATTACAAAAATCTATGATCAGTCTACAGCCTAGGGTGCTTTGGTACCAAGTGCACTTATCAACTCCCTTATGCTCAAACATGGTGTTCATTATGGACCAACTGTGACTAGCACAGATTTCCTATAACAAAGCACTGATCGCATTCAGATGGGGTAAGCTGTTTCTGCCAATCATACCCTTCCAGGTTTCACTGTCATTGCCCACATGAACATTAAAATCCCCAAGTAAAGTGATAAAGCCACCATTGGGAGCACCTTCCGGCACTGTGACCCAACCATCGGCGCATAAGCACAGACAATTGTCAGAGCCCTTCCCCCAAATCAAAGTCACAGGGAGGTGACTCTCTTGTTCAATGGGGCCTCTCTGTGAATAGCCACCTTATCATGGTGGACAGGTTGCGTGTCCCACTGATCCAGGGCAGTTGCTCCAGTATGGTCACTCAAGGCAAATTTGTCCAAGGTGAACGTTAATACAAGGAGTAGATCCTATGACTATTAGTTAAAGAAGCAACAAAGACCCAGAAACCTTGCCCAGAACAGAAAAACCAGAGCACCACCCTACAGCTATGCATGTCATCGGCAAGTGCCTGGTAGTCGGGCCTTTACCTTTGGGACCTGGGCTGGGCAGAACCTGAAAGAGCAATATGATTCTGTACTCCAGTGGGCCTACCATATGCAGGAGCAGCCACAAGGGTCCAGTGCATTGTGCCTTGGTGGATTGATCCCCGGCTTCTGAAACAGATGTGGAAGGTGATCTCTCTGGTGAGGAAGGAACCAGAGGTACTGTGGGAAGTACAGAGGTACTGTTTAGATATAGTCGGGCTCACCTGAATGTACTGAACGAGATCTGCAACCAAACTTCTGGAAGGGGGCTAGACTCCACTTTGGAGTTACCAAGAGTGAGAGGCACCAGGCAGGTGTGGGCTTACTTACAGCCCCCCAGCCATGTGTGTGTACAGTGGTGTACTGTGGAGCAAAACTATACAATAAATTTTAAAATATTAATTAAATGTTTGGTATTATTTTTATAGTAAAACAATCTCATATTATATATGATAAAAAATGAACTGCTGCACAAACTTTAATTTAATATATGTTTGATATTAATAAGAGACACTTACCATTTGAGGTTGAACATTCACGGTTAGTGGTCCTAAATTAGTGTTTGTGGGGAAATTTAAATTATAAACCCAGATCTGCGGCACAGCTGCTATTTTTCCTGTAAAAAATAAGAAATAATAAGCCTAAATCAATTTTTGTCAAACAGTCAACTTAAGAGAAAGCAATCAGAATGTAATGGTTGTTTATTTACAACTGAATTCAATTTATGTCCACCCAGTGCCAGTTTTAAGCAGCAGAAAAAAAAAAAAAAAAACTTCAGCTGTTGGAGAATCCAAATGATTTAAAAGAATTCTTCCTGTAGGTCAAGCACGTCTTTTCCAAAATATAACATTTCTTCAAGGTTTCGGTATCAATGAAATAAATCTACAATTTTGACCTACCCTTCATTAAAAACTAAAATATCAGCACACTTTTGTCAACTCAAGGAGGGTAACAGAAATGACACTGGTATTAAGTAAACCAAATAAAGAACATTTTATCCACTACCTCGATTTAAAATATGGCATTTACCACTTTTTAAAAAAATTCTGTGGGACAACTTATGGATGAAAATAAACAAAAAAGCTAATTGTTCAGAATAAAACACAACTCCATCTTCATTTAAATATTCATGTAAAGTGCATCAAAGATTTGGGTTGATTTAGGTGAAGGCAATTATTCTTTTCGCACAGTGTCGATGACTTTGTTCATTCAATAAATTACATAAGAAAAAAAGGTTATTTCTTTACTCGTATACAGGAAATCAAGACAAGAGAAAGTACATTTTCACTGCATTGTAAATAAGATTGCATGAATAATACACTTTGTAAAATACTCATGCCAAAGAGAAAGTATACATAGTATGCCAAAAGTAATCATTTGAAAATTAAATGAGTACCATAAAAATAAATTCTTTTATGCAACACAAGTGGTGCACGTGAAGGAAATTGCAATATGATCAATTGCTACTTTAAAGGCAAGTGCTCCAATGAAAGCATCATCATCAAAGGCATTATGAAGGCCCTGAAGGGCAGGCAATAGAAAATGAGGTAGTAGGTTTAAAATAAGAGCGACTGTAATAACTTGGTGTGTATAAACAATGTTCTCTCTAATGTTTGCACATGTGCTAGTAGTGTGCCCAACTTTTTATGCTTCAGCGCATATTTTCCAGTAGTGCACAAATTAGAGACTCAAGAAATCTACCCCACCCGCCACAAGTCTACAAAACACAGCTAGCACAATGGCCCCCATTCCTGGAAATCAAATTATTAATATGTCAGGATGTCTGGAATGCCCATAGGCTTATCATTTGAATATTGACATCAAAGTGATCCAAATTAGTTTGCTGTATGCCCACTCCTCACAAGTTATTTGCAAAGAAGGCTGTCAAATTAGCCAAATAACTAATTTAAAAATAATTATTTAAATATTTTCAAAAAAAGTTATTTACGCTTGGTACTACATATGTATATTTGTACTGTATGTGCTTTTTAAATTATTTTAATTATTTTTAAGTTTTTTCTCCTCGCTGTACATCTGCAAAGCATTACGAGGTGTAAAAGCAGCGCTCAAACAAGTGTAACACTTAAAAACATTGCCCTTCATAAATATGGGATTCTTTGGGTAAGTAACATCATTAAAAATACAGAAACAGTTCAGAAAGCCTTCCTGTAATGCTCGGGAAAAATGCAAAAGAAACCCACTGGTGATTGCTCAAACATGTTTAACCAGGAAATTAATCAGTTCTTCTTTTTTAGACCTTTTTTTATAGTTATTTAAAAAAAGTGCAAGAGCTGATTCCATCCTGTAATGGCAGTAGTCATAGCAAGAACCATATAGACAGACCATTCAGGCAAGAAAAATCATAGTAGTATTTGGGCACATATAGCCGCTCTGATGGTGCGGCTGTTTTAATTTAATCTGCACCTCCGAATTACAGCTTTACTCAGATCGCCAAGGTAAGAAAGGCGGCGGTTTAGCAAACATTTACTTGAGCTGGTCAAAGTGTAAAGACGTCGGCTTTGGCAAATTCAAGTTATTTGAGTATCTTGCCGTTCTTATTCAGGAAGGGAGTTTCTCAGTGCCTAGTATTGTCCGTGTATAGACCTCATAAATACAATGCGTCTTTCCTTTGCGGAATTCTCAGACTTGGTGTCAATTGCAATTACGAACTACGACATGTTCCTAATAGTCAGTGACTTTAACTTTCATATCGATAATCAGTGTGAACCGAAAGTAAAAGAATTCATGAACCTCCTGGACTCTTTTGATTTGAGCCAGGACATTAGTCAGCCTACACACAAAGCAGGTCATACGTTAGATTTAGCAATTACTAAAGGACTAAAAGTTGATGTGAAGCCGATCATTGATATTGGTCTATCAGACCATTTTCTCTTACTATTTAATATATAATGATAGAAAAAATTCATGAGAAGCATATTGTTAAAAAACGCGTCTCTGATTCATCAGCAGCTTCAAAACTTACAAACATTCTAAGCAACTGGGCCGTTTGTAGTGGTTACTACAATAGCGAGGATAATGTAAATAGTAAGGTGGAAAATTTTAATACTAAAGTGAGAGCTGCTGCTGACATAGTCGCACCTGAAAAGACAGTTAAAAAATCTTCTAGCACTATTATCAAAGTCAAAGTGAACTTTATTGTCATCTCAACCATATACAAGTATAAACATAGACTAAATTGCGAAGCTCAGGGTCCACAGTGTGACAACATGACATGCTGTAGCGGGCAGCCTTGTCCCATGCCCGGCCGGGACACCTCTTCTACATATGTTCCAGGGGAGCAGCCATGGGCATCTCACTACCTCCCCCGGGACGCTTGGTGGCAGCCTCCCTGGCTGACGATGGTGCCTCAGTTTCCCGCAGGGAAACCCTGTGGGGATCTGAGGTGGCCGCCAGGGGGTGCTGCATGGAGCCAGGAACCCACCTGGACATCTCTGCAGCCCCACCCGGAAGTGCAATTAGCCACAGGTGATCAAGCACCTGGAGCACTTCCGGGTGGGCTATAAAAGGGCCAGCATCTCAGGAGCCAGAATCGGAAAGAAGAGGACGAGGTTGCCTGGGAGGAGTGGTGGTGCCAGAGGAAGGATTTCTTATTTGTTTCCTGCATTAAGTGCTTGTGGGACTGTGTTGGGCCTGTGGGACACAGGGAAGGCGTGCCCCATGGCTGAAGAGAAATAAATAAAGTCTGTTTATTTTACACGTGCCTCCACGTCAGTCGCTATATAGCGCCTTTTACAATGCACACTCGTCTTTGCAGGAAAGTGGCTTGCATGTATAAAAGTTCTGTTTTTAGAGGTGGTTGAGGCAGTGTGGAAGGTCCCAGGGGGCAGCCTGGTGTTAAGGAGTCTAACAGCTTGGGGGTAAAAACCCTCCATGGAAGACTCAAAGAGTGTCTGATCAGCGGAGAGCTGAGCAAAAAACTAAACTGATTATCCTCTATGAGATATTGAAAGTTAAAATAACAAAATACAACAACATAGTCTGTCTTAAGAGGCGGTGTTATTTCTCTAGAATTATAAATAACAATTCTTGTAACCCCAGAGTCTTATTCCCTACAATTGATCGTCTGCTAAACTCAGGTCACTCAATGGAATGCTTCCAAAAAACTTCCAGTAAAACTTATGACGCTTTTGCTGTTTTTTTTAATCAAAAAATTAATGATATTAGAAATAATATAGTACATCTGCCCAATACTGATCCTCTTAAACCCTGGTACACCATTATAAACAAATTAAATTCTTTCACCAGGATGAATTTACCTGATTTATATAAAACTAGCCAACCCGCGGCGTAGCATACGCCGCATAATTATGTATTGATGGGTGAACACTTTCTGAACGACACAGTTGTCCAAATGGCGTGGGTTTGAGGATACGACTGTGAGTGAATGAAAAGATAGACCTCTGGAGAGAGCAACATATAAATGTCCGTGACTGAAAGCGGGATCGTCTGTGACGAAGAAGGCCACGCTGGTGAAAGTTACTTCGTCGGTAGGGATAAGTGTCAGTACTTGTAGATTAAGGTGTAGCGAGTCTTCGTTGTTGACGCTTAATATAGCTTGCGTACTGAGATGTTCCGGAGTCACAGTTGAGAAACACTTTTTTAATGTCTTTTAAGCACAGGGGAAAAATGAACATGTGAAACATCCGTAATGTAATAAGCCACCAAGAAAAGTAACATTGCAACAATGCTATCTACGACCCAATCGCTGTAAAGAGAAGTGAAAACAAAAATCGAGCCCGGTGCATTCTTTAACTGCCTTGTGGCGCTGTAGTAGTGCTGCTGCTTTGGGTTCGCTTCCCGGTTCCTCCCTGGGTGGATAGCGCTTTGAATACTGAGAACACCGCTATATCAATGTAACGAAGTATTAACAGGAAATTGTCTTCGTGTAATAGTAAAAGGCAAATTATCTGCGACAAACAAACTGTTTTACATGCTGCATACCAACCCGCGGCGTAGTATACGACGCATAATCACGGCGCTTTTTAAATGTTTTTTAAGCAGTGGGAAAAAAAATGAACATTTGCAAAATCCGTAACGCTGCTTTCAGTAAGTACAATGCACACGCATTTAATTTGTCGGCCACTTTTTGCCAGCTGTCTTTTCTGGTTTGGGCTGCTTTTGCAGTGTTACCGCTTGTGCATATTAAATCTTGAAATCCTTCGAGTAACTAATTAACTAACTAACACCCACCCACCCACACACATAGCTTATGTGAAAAAAAAATGCGCCTGTTCTTTCATCATTTTGTTGCAGCCTATCAAAGACTTGCTGATCATGTTTTCTAGACTCAATATACTGTACATTGGCTTTTCACTCAGCATGGGGGCACGCATTCATCTTGATTATTACATCCAGGTAGACTAATCTGCTGTGTTTGAAAAACCGACTTATCCCGGATGAGTTACACCGGCAGTAATGATTAGGAATCCGGTTGGAACAAAACCCTGTAGCCATAGGGGTTCACCAGGACCGAGTTTGGGAAACACTGCTGAACACAGACGAAACTGACTCAGGTGAGGAGTTGGGGCGGGCAAAGTAGTTGCAGCTATTGATTATTCAGTGTTGTTTGCCTGGGTGTCTGGCCCTGTGCCATATTAATTGTCATCGCAAAGGCCAATCTAACAGGAAATTGTCTTCGTGTAAAAATAAAAGGCAAATTATCCGCGACAAACAAATTGTTTTACACGCTGCATACCAACCCACGGCGTAGTATACGCCGCATAATCAAGCAGCTTTTTTAATGTTTTTTTAAGCAGAGTGAAAAAAATGAACATTTGCAAAATCTGTAATGCTGCTTTCAGTAAGTACAATGCACACGCATTTAATTTGTCGGCCACTTTTTGCTAGCCGTCTTTTCTGGTTTGGGCTGCTTTTGCAGTGTTACTGCTTGTACATATTAAATCTTGAAATCCTTCGAGTAACTAATTAACTAACACCCCCCCCACCCACCCACACACACACACACACACCAACACACAGAGCTTGTGTGAAAAAATGCGCCCGTACTTTCATAATTTTGTTGCAGCCTATCAAAGACTTGCTGATCATGTTTTCTAGACTCAATATACATTGGCTTTTCACTCAGCGCTGGCGCGCGTATTCATCTCGGATGATTAGATCCAGCTAAACTAATGTACTACACGGCTGCGTTTGAAAAACCGACTTATCCTGGATGAGTTTCACCGGCATTAATAATTAGGAATCTGGTTGGAACAAAACCCTGCAGCCACAGGGGTTCACCAGGACCGAGTTTGGGAAACACTGCTGAACACAGACGAAACCAACTCAGGTGAGGAGTTGGGGCGGGCAAAGTAATTGCAGCTATTGATTATTCAGTGTTGTTTGCCTGGGTGTCTGATCTGCTCGATGGGATCAGAAATAAAAGGAAAACAATGTGAAGGCAATGTCACAGGTGATCCTGTGGTATAGCGGGTCCACAGCTCCCCTTCAAAAGGCCATTTCTAAATAAATAATCATCGCACTCACAGCGTAGCGAGGGGCGTGGAAGTGTGGCTGAAATGGTTTCTGGGTGGAGTCGTACTGCGGGCATTTCTCCCCTGTGTAGTGTGCGAGCGAATGAGGAGAGAGAGAAAGCCGGTACGTTAGAGTGAGTGAGAGCAGGCTCGAAGGCAATGTGTTCCTGTGGTATAGCGGGTCCATAGCTCCCCTTCAAAAGGCCATTTTTAATCCGGCGACTGACAGTAGTGGAGTCAGGCACAGAGAAGGTCAGCTGCTGAGAGAGCGTCTCGACTGTTGCAGGGCCTGCATCGGTGAAGTAGGTGAGACACTAATGAAAAAGAGGCACAGGGCTTATTGGTTTTTAATGACTACTTCCTTCATTGTGTTTTAACCTCAGTTTTAAAGGATTGTTTTAAGGATTCCATGGGATACCCCTCGCAAACTGTTTTAGACGCTGCATGCAGCGATTCACATCCGCGAGAAACATGCCTCTATGAACAGTCAACGTGGCTCAGAGGTGCATGTGGACTCTAGCACAGACAAACATAAATGATGGCGTGTTTTCCGAGGCGTCGCGTCCGAGTTGGTGGGGGTGGCTCTGCGAGTTGTCGTCGTATCCAATGGTCTTAGAGTTGGTGGGCGTGGCTGTCTTGCGTGCTTTCCATGGGTGTCTACTTGTCAGCGGCATAGTGAATTATTTATATAGATCATTTCTCAACCAAGACCATCCATCTGCATCCTTGACCCAATACCAACAAGTTTTTTCAAAGAAGTATCTAGCGTGCTAATTTATAGTATTCTTGACATAGTAAACTTGTCATTAGATACGGGGGTCTTCCCATACTGTCTTAAGACTGCTGTAGTTAAACCCCTGCTCAAGAAAAATAATCTTGACTCCTCTGCTTTTGAAAATTGTAGACCTATTTCTAACCTGCCTTTCTAAAGTAAAATCCTAGAGAAGGCAGTCATTATGCAGCTAAATGACCACCTCAATAAACATGCTATTCTTGAGAAGTTTCAGTCGGGTTTTAAAACAAATCACAGTACAGAAACTGCACTCATTAAAGTAGTAAATGATTTGCGAGTAAACGCAGACAGAGGCCATTTATCTGTTCTCATCCTCTTAGATCAGAGTGCCGCATTTGATACCACTGATCACAATATTCTTAGAAATCAGCTTAGTCAATGGGTGGGCCTCTCTGGCAGTGTCTTAAAATTGGTTTGAGTCCTACCTGTCAGGTAGAAAATTCTTTGTTAGTTGTGGTAATTATACTTCAAAGACACATGATATTCTATATGGTGTTCCACAAGGTTCTATCCTGGGTCCGCTGCTCTTTTCGATTTACATGCTTCCATTAGGTCAGATTATCTCAGAGCATAACGTGAGCTACCACAGCTATGCTGATGACACACAGCTGTATTTATCAATAGCACCTGATGACCCCGACACTCTTGATTCACTGACACAATGTCTTATTTGTGTTTCTGAATGGATGAGTAGTAATTTTCTCAAACTTAATAAGGAGAAAACAGAAATTTTAGTGATTGGCAAAAATGGATATAATGAGGTTATTACAAATAAACTTGTTGCATTACGATTAAAAGTCAAGAAGGAGGTAAAGAATTTAGGGGTAACTATTGACTCTGACCTGAATTTTAAATCACATATTAAATCAGATTACTAGGACAACATTTTTTCACTTAAGAAATATAGCAAAATGTTAGACCTCTTATAACATTGCAAGATGCTGAGAAATTAGTTCATGGTTTTGTTTTCAGTCGGCTAGATTACTGTAACACACTCCTCTCAGGACTATCCAAAAAGACATCAATCGATTGCAACTAGTGCAGAATGCAGCTGCTAGAATCTTAACTAGGAAAAGAAAATCGGAGCACATCTCTTCAGTTCTGATGTCACTGCATTGGTTACCTGTGTCATTTAGAATTGACTTTAAACTACTGCTTATGGTTTACAAAGCTTTAAATAATCTCGCTCCATCCTATATTTCGGAATGTCTTTCACCTTACACTCCAAATTGTAACCTTAGATCTTCAAACGAGTGTCTGCTTATTATTTCAAGAGCTAAACTTAAAAGAAGTGGTGAGGCAGCCTTCTGCTGTTATGCACATAAAATCTGGAATAGCTTGCCAATAGGAATTCGCCAGGCTAATATGGTGGAGCACTTTAAAAAAAAACTGTAGAAACACATTACTTTAACATGGCTTTCTCATAGCTTCATTTTAGTTTAATCCTGATACTCTGTATATGCATTTAATTATCATTATTCCTGGTGGCTCCGTAATCAGTACTAACCCCTACTCTCTCTTCTGTTCTTTTTCCGGTTTTCTGTGGTGGCGATCTGCGCCACCACCACCTGATCAAATAATCGTGATGCTTCTACATTGGTGGATTAAAGGCCAGAAGTCCACATGACTGTCATCATCAAATTCTTCCATGAGAACCCTGAATACAATGAGGACTGATTGAGGTCATTTATGTTAGGTACAGTGCCTAGAGGGGGCTGGGAGGTCTCATGGCCTCGGAACCCCTGCAGATTTGTTTTTTTCCTCCAGCCGTCTAGAGTTTTTTTTATTTTTTCTGTCCTCCCTGGCCATCGGACCTTACTTTTATTCTACGTTAATTAGTGTTCCCTCATTCTATTTTCTTATTTATTTTGTCTTTTTTCTCTTTCTTCATCATGTAAAGCACTTTGAGCTACATCACTTGTATGAAAATGTGCTATATAAATAAATGTTGTTTGTTTGTAAATATACATTATACAACAGCTATCAAAAGCTCACAGAGGTGCATCCTAGAAGAGGAAAGGAGTCATTTTGTCTTCAATCTTGTACTGACAACTGAGTGAACAAGTCCTTGTAAGGACAGCGAGACACAAAAACAGTCATTAAAAACAGCTTCATTCCTTACTAACCATGCATACTGGAACCACGCTTTATTATAATACTTTGTAGAACTCGGCTGTTGACAAGAGAACATGGTCAATAATATGTGGATAAACTAAACTAATTTTCTCTTTTTTCTCTCTTGAAAATAAACAGCAAACATGTAATACTGGTGATCTTAAGGTTGCAGGTTATTGTTCTAGACACTGTGCGTTATAATAGTAGCCACATAAAACACTGGCTTTGTTCAAAACTCCTTGCTGACCAAGTCTGAGGTAGCTAAAATAAGCACTGATAACACTGAAAGGGCTTTTTAAAATGATCACTTTTAAAGCTGTTATAACAACAAAAGGAATATCAGACATATGACAGTTATGTTAAATAATATTCAATGGCAAAGAAATTGAGCTTATGCCCTCAGTGATGGACACTTAAAAGTTCTAGCACAAAGCAGCAACTAGTCAGACATCTTACAGTTAGGAAGTTGAAGCCTTTCCATTTTATCAATATATTGTATATGCTAAATGGTAAGTTTTAACATTTTTTGATTCCTGCTCTCTGTAACTAGCTTTTTTTGAAGGTGTTAGAATGATTTTCATTATTGGTGAAACTTATTCTTTTCTTTGTTTTTCAAATTTTTTGCATTATTGATCTTTCTTGAAAACTTAACGTTTTTCTGCATCTGGTTTTGATTTCTGCCTTGTAAAGGATGCTGTCAGGCAAGGCTCTAGTGGATTAGGTATTTAAATAATGAATGTAATGATGGGTGGAATATAGGGCTGCACAATCAATTGTACATTAATCTTGATTACAGCTGCCATGATATACTTACTAATCGCAAAAAATGGTGATTACTGCATCATATTTAGCACTCTGGCTCAATCAGAGACTGAGCTTTCCCTGTTGCAGATGGCTCTCAATAGTAAATGAGTGTTGTAACCAATCACAGATATATTTGCACTGGCGAATCAGGGGTACTTGCATACAGGCGACAATGCTGAATGTATTTTTAGTAGTTTGATCACAAACAACATCATTAAAAAAGTGTGTCTTTCTTTTGTGGATGCAGCAGCTTTCAGAAAAAATGGTAAGTATAAGAAATGTTGAACATAAATCACTCAACAAGAGAGAGACAATCCTCAATAATTTGGTATTTTGCTTTCAGTAGCGATAATGTTGATCTAAAATGCTTACTGTACAAACTGTTGCAGCACTGCACATAAACATTTACACAACCATATCAAATTTAAGCAGATAATCCTGTATGTGAATAAAAGCTAGGGGAAGCTGCACCAACTTCCAGCATGGCAATGGTCTGCTACACAGATAACCTGTTTATGCTATAATGTATGTCTGTATCCAGCTGGTTATCGAAAGCAAAATCAACGAAGACTTTAAAAAAATTACCTAATACCTAGGGTCAGAGATAGGTCACCCCTCATACTGGTCACTTAGGGCTTGCTGGAGCAGCAAAACATTTTCATGATTACATATGATGTGGCAAACGTAGGAATGCTATTGCTATCAATGAATAAACCAGACTCCAATACTTTGGTCATATGCTGCAATTAAAAATTTGTGAGTTTTCTACGGTACTTGAGCTAAAAGTATACACTGTGCATACCATGGTGGTTATGCTAATACAATATTGCCACACCTTATATAGAATACAGATACTTGCCTGATAATGTGCAAATACATTAAAACCTCGATTACCCGTTACTTGATTAACTGTTTCCATTAACCATCAGGGCAAAAAAAAATATTGCGAACGCCAGCATCCACCTATTACTATTTCTGCACCATATGCTGCGAGCTATGTACATTGGAACAACACTACCTTTTGCTAGCATGTAGTGTTTTTCCCTAGCACCACATGGTATGCTGCATTTTGAAATTACAGTGTCAGTTACATACCTTCAGCTTTAATAGTGTTTTGAACTGTTCTCTTTTATTATAATTAAACCATCTGTTTACACAGATTACTTTAGAATAATGATCTCTTATTTCCACTGTAAAACTCTACTTCACTCCCACATAATCAATCAAGGTGTGAGCTGGGAAAACTTCGCTCACGTTCTAAGTCGGTGGGGGGATGGAATAGCCGGCTGCTGGCAGCTTGTCTTTTATCAGCACATTTAGAGGACAAAGGATGCTGGCGGAGAGGTGTGAACGGATTTAAGAAGCGATTTAAGGTGGGCCGGATATACGAGTTTTTTCGTAGGCTCTGGTAATTCTAGTGTTAAACTCAATAATTTAGGCATGTTTACAAGCCTTAAGTATTACTCCTTTGGCCATGCTCTCCTTCTCAGGGGTGGGGTTTGATTTGCCTTCAATCCTATTTTTCGTAAAAAAATTGATCTATATGTACGGAATGATTACAATAAAATTACTAAAAAAAAACATAGATACAGTACACTAGTTAAAATAGTTGTCACTGTTTTTGTAATACAGTAAATGAGTAAAAGTGTAACACAACACATTCTTTTTTTTCCCTCTAAAGAAATATGTCTGTTTCAAAACCTGCTATTACTACCACTCATCATTCAAAAATATAAAGTGAGGGAATGTGTTAAATATACAGTATAAATGTTAGCTTAATAGTTGCATGTATATTTTAAATCAAAGCAGGCAATAAAATCTTAAATGACAGTAATGTAAGATTAAGAAGTAAATACAAAGAGTAGTTCTGTTGTACATTTGTGTAAAAGTATTAAATGTAGTAATACAATACCATTCAATATATAACAAACTCATGAAGTATATAATGCAGTAGAATACAAGTACAACACCATCAAATTAAAAAAAAAAAAAACATACTTTACAAGTTACAAGTTGTATGCTTACACAGTACAGTTTAACCTCGATTATCCATTGGGGGACATTTAAAAATGATATACAGTAGATTAGTGAATAGTCGTATTTATTTACAAAAAAATATAGTATTAACAAAATTAATCAATTTATATAATATTGTAATGACCAGCGTAATAAGAAAATACAACTCAGAGGTACTGTACTGGAGTTTTCTGCGTTTTACTTCGCTAGTCTTCGTTCCATAACAAATGGTACTCTTGTCTTATACAGATCACATCTCCAAAACAATAAAGAAATCATTCCCTACCAATCAGTTTACCTCCTGCCACTCACGTATTTTTCTATACCATAAACACTCCTGCTTATTGTCTCCTGGCTCCCTACTAAAAACGTCCTTCCTCTGCACCTTCCTTTTTCTCCTAACTTCTCCTGTCACTCATCCCCTAAGAGGCAAGTCTGCCCCTCACAGAACAGAAGCCCTTCACCCAGTCCTATCACTTACACAGCACTTCACCCTTTCTGCTCCTGTATAGCACATCACAAGCTGCCTGTACATCACAATATATTAACAAAACATAATATAACAGAATTTAAAAAGAAAATTACAAATCAGAAGAACATTAATATTAATACAGAATTACATTCCCATCAGTGGTTTCCATTTTTGACACATTTTTCAATTTTGTCAGCATCATGCTTAATATTATTCACTTTTGTTATTCCTACTCCGTAAATTGAATCAATGCTTGAAGCACTTTTGCTGTTTCATAAATGTTTAATAATTTTAATTTTTTTGACAATTCCATCACCACACACAGGTTTGTCGGCCATAGTAATGTTACACGTGGCTTCCCTGTTTATTTCTATATCTAGTGACTTCTCTGCCTGTCTGTCTCTCTATTATGCAGTGCTCTGTCTGTCTGTGTGTTATGGATCTTAAAAATAAGTTATAAGGACAGTTGTTCCTGTTAATTGCAGTCTCAATTGTTAAAAAAATATTTGAAAAGGAGCATCCCACATGAAAATATAACGATCTCAGTAACTGACAGTGCATACCAATGTATAAATTTTATGTCCGTTTGAGGTTTAAAAGAAAAGAAAAAAAAAAGCAACACTTCATCCCCAGCGGGGAATCGAACTCAGGTCTGTGAGGCAAGGAAAAGCTGCTCTGCGCTAAGAGGCAAATCTTAGCGCGCTACACCACAGAAGCTGTTGAATCTTTCTTGAAGCTTTTGTGAAAGTGTTTATTTGATCTTTGGAACTCGGGCTTTACATATTCTATAGTTTATGCCTACTACATTTTGTAACATTTATTACTAAAATATGAAAAAGTTTCTGTTTTAACAATGTGTTTACACAGATTACTTTAGAATAATGATCTCTTATTTCCACTGTAAAACTCTACTTCACTCCCACATAATCAATCAAGGTGTGAGCTGGGAAAACTTCGCTCACGTTCTAAGTCGGTGGGGGGATGGAATAGCCGGCTGCTGGCAGCTTGTCTTTTATCAGCACATTTAGAGGACAAAGGATGCTGGCGGAGAGGTGTGAACGGATTTAAGAAGCGATTTAAGGTGGGCCGGATATACGAGTTTTTTCGTAGGCTCTGGTAATTCTAGTGTTAATAGGGCAAAAAAAGATAAATGGAGAAGGAAAAGAAATGCGGAAATAAATATTTCTTCTTATTCTAAAATATTATTGATTAAATCCTGCCAGGTTTTGAAAAAATTAAGTACAGATCCCCTAACTGAGAATTTTTCCAATTTCAAATAATATAAAACATTGGTTTCCCACTGACTTATTAGAGGAGAGTTAGGATTCTTCCAATTTAACAAAATCAGTCTGCGTGCCAAAAGTGTAGTGAATGCAATCACAGTTTGCTTGTCCTTATCCATTTCAAATTCATCTGGAAGAACACCAAACTCCGCTATTAGTGGGTTAGGAGGGATTGTGACACCAAGGCTGTCTGAAAGGCACTTAAAAATTCTGGTCCAAAATGGTGTTAATTTGGTGCATGCCCAACACATGTGACCCAGTGAGGCAGGAGCTTCGTTGCTGCGTTCGCAGGTTGGATCTTGCCCTGGAAACATTTTGGACAGTTTTAAGCGAGATAGATGAGCTCGATATATAATTTTGAGTTGAATAATTCTATGCTTTGCGCATATGGAGCTCGAGTGAATTCTCTGCATTGCTACCTTCCACTCCTTTTCTGATATATTAATTAAGAGATATTTTTCCCATTGTCCTCTTGGATCTTTAAAAGGAAGGGACTCTAATAAAATTTTATATATTGCAGAAATGGTATCCAAGTTCTCGAAGTTGAGCAGTATTTTTTCCACCATGGTGGAGGGTACGAGATGAGGAAAATCGGGCAGGTTCTGTTTGACAAAGTTTCTAATTTGAAGATAGTGAAAGAAATGTGTAGCTGGAAGGTTAAATTTGGAATGTAATTGTTCAAAGGATGCAAAGATATTGTCTATATAAAGATCTCTGAACAATTTAATCCCAAATCTTTTCCAGATATTAAAAACTGGATATGTTTGCGAGGGTTGAAAGAGGTGGTTCTCTTGCAGGGGTGCCACAGATAGAAGATTTTCCATCTTAAATTGCTTTCTAAATTGGTTCCATGTTCTGAAGCACAATTGGGTTATTAGTATATTTGCGATAACTTGCATTTATTGGAGCGCAGAGCAGGGAATATAAAGAAGTGCTGCAGGATTTTACTTCTATTGTGGACCAGGCCTGTGTATGTTCATTTATTTGTGTCCAGGTTTTTATGGCTTGTATGTTTGCTGCCCAGTAATAAAACTGAAAATTAGATAGAGCCATGCCACCTTCTGCCTGCGGTCTTTGTAGGGTCGCTCTTCGAATACGTGAATGTTTTGACTTCCAAATAAATGAGGTTATGGTTGAATCCAATTGCTTAAAAAATGATTTATTGATATATATTGGGATGTTTTGAAATAAAAAAGAAGCTTAGGAAGGATATTCATCTTAACAACGTTAATTCTTCTGACTAGAGTGAGATGAAGGGTTGACCATCTATCCATCCATCCATTATCCAACCCGCTATATCCTAACTACAGGGTCACGGGGGTCTGCTGGAGCCAATTCCAGCCAACACAGGGCACAAGGCAGGAACCAATCCTGGGCAGGGTGCCAACCCACCGCAGGACACACACAAACACACCCACACACCAAGCACACACTAGGGCCAATTTAGAATCGCCAATCCACCTAACCTGCATGTCTTTGGACTGTGGGAGGAAACCGGAGTGCCCGGAGGAAACCCACGCAGACACGGGGAGAACATGCAAACTCCACGCAGAGAGGACCCGGGAAGTGAACCCAGGTCCCCAGATCTCCCAACTGCAAGGCAGCAGCGCTACCCACTGCGCCACCGTGCCGCCCTTGACCATCTATGCAAGTCTTAATTTTTTCCATACAGACGGCGAAATTTTGTTGACAAAGAGCTTTATGTTTACTTGTGATATTTACCCCTAGGTATTTAAACTGATCTGCTATGGTAAAAGGTAGAGTGTCCAATCTAATATTATATGCTTGTGAATTCACTGGAAAGAGTATACTTTTACTCAAATTAATTCTGAGACCAGAGAGAGATCTTTTGAAAATCTGAAAGTGCTGTTAAAACTGCAGGCGCAGTGTTTTCTGGGTCTGATATATATATAAAACCATATCATCTGCATATAGAGAAATTTTCTGTTCCAGTCCTTCTCGGATAATCCCCTTTATCTGATAAGAATTTCGATAGTGGACCACCAGTGGTTCAATGGTGATTGCAAACAGCAGTGGTGACAAAGGGCAACCTTGTCTGGTGCCACGTTCTAGTTTAACGTAGTCTGAACAAATGTTAATACAGACAGAGGCTTCTGGACTGGTGTACAGTAGTTTGATCCATGCACAAATATTCAGGCCAAACCCAAATTTCTCCAATGCAGTGAAAAGGTAGTTCCATTCAATCATATCAAATGCTTTTTCTGCATCCAATAATAATAATAATATCTCTGGGGTGTTTGACTTTGCTGGTGAATATATTACATTAAAGAGGCGTCGAAGATTGGAAGAGAAGTGTCGGCCTTTAATAAATCCAGTTTGATCCTGTGATATTACCGAAGGCAGCACTTTCTCCATCCTTCTAGCTATGATTTTTGAGAGTATCTTAACATCATTATTCAGAAGTGAAATTGGTCTGTATGATGCACATTGTAACAAGTCCTTATTTTGTTTAGGAAAGACGGTGATTAATGCTTGACGTAAAGTTTGAGGTAGAATTTGATTGTCTCTAGCTTCTGAAAATGTTTCCAATAAGAGGGGAGCTAGCTGAGTGGAGAATTTCTTATAAAATTCTATAGGGTAGCCATCAGGGCTGCTGATTTCCCGCCTTGAAGTGACTTTATAGCATCTTGTAATTCTGATAGGGTCAGAGGTTTATCCAGTTCCTCAGCACTAAAAGTATCTATTTGTGGTATCTGTAATGTATCCAGAAATGCATTTGATTGTGTGTTGTCTTCTTTAAACTCAGTAGAATATAAGGTTTTATAGTAGTCTCTAAATGTGTGCATTATATTTTTATGGTCAATGATTTCATCTCCATTAGTGTTGGTGATTACTGGGATTGCATTACGAACTTCTTGCTTGTGGATTTGTTGAGCTACAAGCTTATTAGCTTTCTCTCCGTGTTCATAGTAATGATATCTTGATTTATAAATAAGTTGTTCAGTTTCTTTAGTTGTCAAGATGTTGAGTTCTGTATGTAGAGCTTGCCTTTTCCTATGAAGAGCCTCACTTGGACGCCTGGCTTTTTCTTCATCTTTTTTTGCTTCTTAGCTCTGACACTTTCTTGGTTTCTAATTTATTTCTGTGGGAAAGATAAGAAATAATCTGTCCTCTTAAGAAGGCCTTTACAGTTTCCCAGAGTGTTCCTGCAGTGATATTCTGAGGGTGTTTTTGTCTCTAGGAAGAAGCTAATTTGTTTGGATATAAATTCTGTACAGTTCTCGTCTGCTAATAGAAGTGGGTTAAGGTGCCATCTGCGAGGTGAGTGGGGGGGGGGCATAATGATTTTAGCTCCAAAACTAGAGGTGCATGGTCGGAGATAACAATTGTGTCGTATTTACAAGATTTAATCGTAGGCAAGAAATTATTATCTATAAAAGAAATAATCGATTCTTGAGTAGCTATGATGCAATGGTGAGTAGAACGAATATGTTCTTGAATTTGAAGAAAAAAAAGCCAAAAAAAGCAAAGCTAACCTTTACAAGTATCATAAATTACACCGGCTGTTACAGACTGGAATCAAATGTATGTTTTTCTTCTAAAATAGTAAGAATATGAGCAGCTCACTTCTCAAAACGGACTCGTCCGGGATCGAACCTGTGAAGTTTTGATTACCAGTCAACAGTTGATACCGTTGCGCCACCGAAGCAGTCGTAGCAAATGCGTGTCAATGTCGCACCCTAATGCGGGTTCTTTTTCTGTAGTTATATTTTTGAATAAAAACGCACTTGTTCTGTTATATTTGTACCTTTTGTGAAAGTGTTTCTTTGATATTTGGAATTCAGGCTTCACACATTACATACTTCATGTTTAAATTTTGTCAATTATTACTAAAACATGAAAAACGTTTGTTTTAACGATGTGTTTACATAGATCGTCGTAGACACGGAACACACATGAAATGCAAGTGTTCCAAATACCGATATAGTATTTATAAAAGGTGTCATTTTGCTTGACTTCTCACTCTATACAACTCTAAGCAACTGACACGCAGGTAAACAGACTTGAGCTGAGAAAACTGTGCGGGGTGTGGGATGTGATAGCAAGCTGCTTGCTGTTTGCTGCTTATCAACAAATCTACAGGACAAAAGACACTGATGGAGAAGTGCAAAGCGATTTAAGGTGGGATGGATCTGTTAAGATGTTAAGGGTGTAAAGACACCCTTTCTCAATAAACTGATCTGCTCTCTATCACTCAGTTCTCCAGTAAAGAGGGAATAACCTCCTCATTTATAGTGAAATTCTCCTTAATCAGCTTTCCCTTGACATCGGCTTGACATCTAAATTTACTAGGTTTAACCATTACCTCCACCCATTTAAGGCTGTCATTTGCTTTAGACAACAGACAATTTTTACAAGGAAAAGAAGATGTTGTCAAATTGTCCATATAAGTTATGATGGGTGGCAGACATGTCCCATCCTGTAATTTCTCCCCATCGACCACCCCTATGAAGCCCTAATGACCAACTCCATTGCCATTGTGAAGGCCAATTGGGAAATAGTACACACAACCATTATTTCAATCTCCAATTGCTACCATGTTATATAACCTTCTGTAGAAAAGCACAATTGGAGATCACTGAAATATGCCTCAACTAATCTTGTGATACTACCAGGGACTCTAAAATACCTGAAGCCTCCAACAAAAGATTGCCACTGGACTTCATCTGACTGACTTAAAGTACTCCTTTAACACTAGAATTCCTGAAGCCTACGAAAAAAGTTGTAATCCCGGGCCACCTTAAATTCCTTCACACCTCTCCATCAGCGTCTTTTGTTTTGCAAATGTGTCAATCAGCACAAGCAGCCCGCTATCCCATTCCCCCACTGACGCAGCTGAAGTTCTCCCAGCTCAAGTTTCTTTATCTGGGTGTGAGGTGCCTGGAGTTGTAAAGGGTAAATGATAAATTGTTATTTGAATTACATACATTTCATGTGTGTTCCATGTCTACAATGATCTGAGTAAATGTAGGATAATAGGAAACGCGAGGCAAAAAATGCTGACCACATACCTAAAACCAGGGCTGTGGAGTCGAAGTCGAGGAGTCGGAGACAATTTTGGGTACCTGGAGTCGGGGTTGGAGTCGGCAAAAAATGTACCAACTTTGACTCCTAATAAATTTAAATTGTAATGAAAAAAAATACAGCAAGTTCAAATGTCCCATTTCACAAACAGTAGTCATACTGTAATTAAGTACTTCTCTGATGTAAGAATAAAGCCCAGTGCATAGTTGTGTTACTACTAGTGTGAAGTTCAACTGAGCTATTATAACCTGATATTCACATATTGTAATCTGGATTATGGTACATTACAAAAAGTGTTTTCATTTTATTTCAGATACAATGTGTTTAACAAGTTCATTTGAGTGTAAACAAGTGTAATGATGTAGGTGTAGGTGTGTGCTATGGCCTGATGTGTGTTCAGGGGTTCTGTCTGCATTCTCCACATATGCTCCCACCCAGGGCTGAACTTTAGCATAACTCTGCACAGCACCTGTTATAGAAGATTTTGAAATTAAAAAGGAACAGATTCTATGTATTGTGACAGATAATGCTTCTAATATGTTAAGCATAAATTGAGAAAATGAATAAAGTAGATGAAGAAAGTGACAAACAGATATTAGAGGAAGACAGTTCTGCAAGTATTGGAGAAAGTGAAACCGAAGAGAATATTGAAATTTTGGATAACATTGCTGAAGAAGCATCTAAGCTTACTGCTATTTAACATATGCATTGTGCTGTTCATACTCTGCAACTTGCAATAAGAGATGGATTGAAAGGTCGTCATGCAGCTAGTCTAATTGGCAAATTGAGGCAAGTAACTGTTGCAGTCAGGGCCTCTAAAACAGATGCCATTTTGGATCAAACAACATGCTGGGGAAGCACTTATTTGATGGTAAAGCGTTTGCTTGAACTAAAGGACTTTCTTGAAGAACTGGACAATGAAAATGTTTTAACAACTGAAAGACAGTGGGCATAAGTAAAAGAACTGGAAAGTCTATTTCCCTACCCCTTTACTGTCACCATGAGGTTGCAATATGAAAATTTAACACCCAGTAAATTTTTCTCGGGATGGAAGAGCTTGATATATTGCCTGAACAAAAATGGAGGGTTAATAGCTGATGGCATTGTATCTTCAATGAAGAGAGAGTCTCTGGATTATCTCTGTATAATCAAATCTTGTTAGCTGCTATTTATGTTGATCCAATGAGCCGAATTTTGTTGAGTAGTGACCAGATTGCTAATGGAAAAAAGGTACTCTATGATGTAGCAGTTCGCATTAAGGTATTACTAATACCTGAAACACCACCACTGGATGAAGCTATAAGCACTAGTAACCCAGGATCATCCTCTTCAAATGTAGAATTAGACTGATTCCTACTTGGACAAAATAGAAGTTTTAAAAGCAAAGCAACGTCACCTATGCGTGAAAGATAAACGACCAGTAAATGTCCAAATAAAGCGAGATTCCAGCAGGAGTTTTTTAAAGAATTAAAAAGTTGAAAAGTATGATCACTCATCGAAACTGACTGTAGAAGAAGCCATCCTTGTTGATCTAGAGATTATTAGTGATGTGGCTAGAACTGTAACAGCAATGCCACCCACCCAAGTCAGTGTTGAAAGGCTATTTTCAGCTCTAAAAATAAGTCTGATTTAAGAGCTTCTATGAAGGAGGATCTGACAGAAGCAATTCTGTTTCTTAGAACACTGAATTGAGTTAATTTTGGATTGCATTTAACAACTGTTTTACTCTACAACTATATTCCAAGTTTAATATATAAACTGTTTTAGGTTTTCTAGCTTTTGTTTTTTGTTCATGATGCGTGAAGACTAGTCCAAATATCAAATAAACATGTGCGCTTTTATTCAAGAACATAACCAAAGGGAAAAAAATCATTAAATTTACAGTTAGATCCATAAATATTTGGACAGACACAACTTTTTTCTAATTTTGGTTCTGTACATTACCACAATGAATTTTAAATGAAACAACTCAGATGCAGTTGAAGTGCAGACTTTCAGCTTTAATTCAGTGGGGTGAACAAAACGATTGCATAAAAATGTGAGGCAAATAAAGCATTTTTTGAACACAATCCCTTCATTTCAGGGGCTCAAAAGTAATTGGACAAATTAAATAACTGGAAATAAAATGTTCATTTCTAATACTTGGTTGAAAACCCTTTGCTGGCAATGACAGCCTGAAGTCTTGAACTCATGGACATCACCAGATACTGGGTTTCCTCCTTTTTAATGCTCTGCCAGGCCTTTACTGCAGTGGCTTTCAGTTGCTGTTTATTTGTGGGCCTTTCTGTCTGAAGTTTAGTCTTCAACAAGTGAAATGCATGCTCAATTGGATTAAGATCAGGTGACTGACTTGGCCATTCAAAAATTTTCCACTTCTTTGCTTTAATAAACTCCTGGGTTGCTTTGGCTGTATGGTTTGGGTCATTGTCCATCTGTATCATGAAACACCGCCCAATCAATTTGACTGCATTTAGCTGGATTTGAGCAGACAGTATGTCTCTGAACACCTCAGAATTTATTCGTCTGCTTCTGTCCTGTGTCACATCATCAATAAACACTAGTGTCCCAGCGCCACTGGCAGCCATGCACGCCCAAGCCATCACACTGCCTCCACCGTGTTTTATCGATGATGTGGTATGCTTTGGATAATTAGCTGTTCCACGCCTTCGCCATACTTTTTTCTTGCCATCATTCTGGTAGAAGTTGATCTTGGTTTCATCTGTCCAAAGAATGTTTTTTCAGAACTGTGCTGGCTTTTTTTGATGTTCTTTAGCAAAGTCCAGTCTAGTCTTTCTATTCTTGAGGCTTATGAGTGGCTTGCACCTTGTAGTGCCCCTCTGTATTTACTTTCATGCAGTCTTCTCTTTATAGTAGACTTGGATATCGATATGCCTACCCCCTGGAGAGTGTTGTTCACTTGGTTGGCTGTTGTGAAGGGGGTTCTCTTCACCATGGAAATGATTCTGCGATCATCCACCACTGTTGTCTTCCGTGGACGTCCAGACCTTTTTGCGTTGCTGAGTTCACCAGTGCTTGCTTTCTTTTTCAGGATGTACCAAACTGTAGATTTTGCCACTCGTAATATTGTAGCAATTTCTCAGATGGGTTTTTTCTGTTTTCGCAGCTTAAGGATGGCTTCTTTCACCTGCATGGAGAGCTCCTTTGACCGCATGTTGTCTGATCACAGCAAAATCTTCCACATGCAAGCACCACACCTCAAATCAACTCCAGGCCTTTTATCTGCTTAATTGATAATGACATAACGACGGACTTGCCCACACCTGCCCATGAAATAGCCTTTGAGTCAATTGTCCAATTACTTTTGAGCCCCTGAAATGAAGGGATTGTGTTCAAAAAATGCTTTAGTTGCCTCACATTTTTATGCAATCGTTTTGTTCACCCCATTGAATTAAAGCTGAAAGTCTGCACTTCAACTGCATCTGAGTTGTTTCATTTAAAATTCATTGTGGTAATGTACAGAACCAAAATTAGAAAAAAGTCTGTCCAAACATTTATGGACCTAACTGTACATGTTGCTGTCAATGAGTTAAAAATCCAAGCTCAAATGTCAATCGACAGAAAGTTGATATTTCTTCTTGGTTAGTGCAGAGGTAAGAACTGCTGTGTCATAATCAAAAGGTTGTGGATTCGAGTCTGGTGTTTCTCATTTTGAGTAGTGAGCTGCTATTATTATTACTACAATATAATAAAAACATACATTTGATTTGAGTCTGTAACACCCGGTGTAGGGCTGGGCGATATGGACCAACAATCATATCTCGATATTTTTTATATGAAAATTTTTAGATTAAATAACTGGAGAGATGGCAGTTTTCAGATTTATTTTTTTCTTTATCACGCAAAGTGAAACAAGGTGATTATAAGTGACATATTTTCGTTGATTATTTCATAGTTGTCTGCTGAAGACACACAGCAATTTACATTTGGGAAACAATGTTCAATAATGTCGATAACAACATTGGGAAAGGATTTATGATGTTAAAAAGGATATGCAAATGCGGTCAAAGTGTGAGCTGGAGCAGACCGACAGTGATTCACACCTAGGTATCAATATTCATTGGGGTTGCTTGTGGCGGTAACAGCAAGTCTTGTCTTTAGTGTAAATAAGTTGAAACAACATGGGCATTTGAAGTGCAGCAATTTAGGAACAGTCTCCAGCCATTGTAAAAAAAAAAACAAAAAAAAAAAAAAAAAAAAAAAAAACTTCAAACTGTTCCATTTGAACTAGGGTGGTGCTGAGGTGTCACTCACTGCATGGCTGCACTCAGGTCTTAATTTGGGATCCTGAGGTGCTTCACCGTGTGGTGGGTGCGGCAATGCACTGTATCAGTGCATGCTCCCAACCCTTCCCCCTCCACCATGCAACAGTTAACAAAAAACAGGAACATGACAAGTATACTGATGAAATAATTAAAAGACTTAAAAACAAAACACCAACTGGCATTCAGATAATTGAAGGTCCTCATTATGGGAAATGGAGTAATAGAATAACAAATGGGATACATGCCCAGGTACTTCTCTGCTCGACGCCAGGACTTTAGTGTTCAAAAGATAAAGAGGAACTAGCTTGGGAAGAAGGGACTTAATTATTATTAATTGTAAAAATGGTAAAGAAGGAAGCAGGGACCAACCTAAACTCAATGGGGACAGAAACTGGAGAGTAGAACTTGTATGGACGGTAGAGGTGGGCGGTATGACCAAAATTCTATATCACAGTATTTTTCTAAATTCTGCCGGTTTCACGGTATTAGACGGTATTTTTTTCCCCATGCACGAGTGGATGTTAACCACATTTTCCACTGCAATTAATGCAGTAGACTGGCTAAGAATAACCTATTAGACTGTTATGAGAATTGTACATCGTACAAAAAGACATTTTAATGTGCACACAAGTATTAATCCAGGTTTGCATGGCCCCATAAAGTGATAGTTTTCAAGGGGGTAGGCACTAAAGACAAGGAATCACATTGCATGACAGATGCAGTCAAAATATAGAACCTTTAATTGAACAAATTTTGCAAAAGCTTAGACTATGATTTTGACAACATATTTTCAACCATCTAAAGAGGCATTCAGACTTAGTAAAATATTCAGAGGTGTTTGTCAAAAGTTGTATTGCACTGAACACGTCTTAGAAAAGGAATTAATAGTAAATATTTTTTGCAAACCAACTACACTTTCTGTTAATGTTAACAATCTCTGTCCACTGACACGTTAAAGTGACTTTTTAAACAATTTTACCATCATTAAACTGCATAATATTTAAACTAATAAATAATAACAATAAAATATATAATAGTATCACTGATAGTTGCACCATTACTTCAAGGCTTCAAGCCCAGGTGCATTACACAGTATTCACCAAATTAAAATAAAATAAAACAAGTGCAACTTGGTGGTGACATCTTACCAACTGTACCATCATTTAGGCAAACTGCATTAATATGGACCTTGCTTCAAGCTAAGCTATACACATAAATAATAAAAACTGCAACTTGCATTTATAATTCTGTTTGTGAGATAGATAGATAGATAGATAGATAGATAGATAGATAGATAGATAGATAGATAGATAGATAGATAGATAGATAGATAGATGTTAGGGCCTTTTTGTAACTACTAAATGGCCCATTTGTAACCTACAGGGAACATTTGAAACTCCAGTAGGGACATTTTGTAACTTTAAGGCACAGGAAACATTTGTAACTTGTAGGGCCTTTTTGTAACACAAGTCAGCCTTTTAAGTAACATGCCAAAAAAGGGTAATTTTGTAACACAACTGGCACTTTTGTCACACAAAAAGGTGATTGTTTTTAAAATATTTTTCTGTTTATATTTGTTTTGACCATTAATCTTAACCTTAGTAAGTTCCTGGTTTTAGCAAATTGTTTGTTGAAAGACTATAGCACCATAATACTTCATGCTGGATACACTACAGTTTTAATACACAGATAGATGTGAATTTTTAAAACTATATACACATATCTAAATTTTATACTGAATCATTAAGGTCACTCCTGCATCCTCTCCTTCTTTCCTTTTCTCTTCACTGCCAAGATAAGATGAGGTGGACTGTTAGGCCGAGCTCTAATCCTGATGGATTGTTGTTCAGGTCTTGATGTCTCATACATGAGCTGAGATCTGAGGCTTTCAAATTTTAAAAGTCAGTGTGTTTTGCTGGTAAATTCCATGTTGTATTTGTGCATTTTTGTGATCAAAGGGCACACCTGCAAACATCCTGAAGTCTCACAAAGACAGGGCTGCTTTGACAGAATTGGTGTATTTCTGCTTTTTAAAAATGTTGTTGCTTAAGTAATTTCAATTTGTTCTAAAGGTAAATTTTGCTTCCCCTCTGAGGCTTGCGGGAAGATGCAATTTCAAGAAAGAGAAATTTGTCAGGAGGATTAGGTCACTACAAAAAACATTAATAATGATTAACAATATTGTAGTTTTATGTGAAAAGTAGGAAATCAAAGGCCTAGTAACTTAATGTGAATTTTATAAAAAGTAAAAATTAATATAAGGAA
The DNA here is from genome assembly GCF_900747795.2 of Erpetoichthys calabaricus. NCBI lineage: Eukaryota > Metazoa > Chordata > Cladistia > Polypteriformes > Polypteridae > Erpetoichthys > Erpetoichthys calabaricus. The sequence continues at coordinate 153,899,130 of NC_041395.2, forward strand.
TCCTAGCAATAACGATTGATTGCTAACAAGGTATGATGGTTTTCTTATTAACGAACAGTAAAGTGTCAGTGGCCTAACACAATTCTGATTTGTGTCTCGAGTTGTTTCTGCTCCTCTCTAAGGCCCCACCACACGACCAGTGTGACTGCTTTATGTATGTAGCACTAAACTGGGACTAAGACTAAATAGTTTTAAATGCAAAAAAGTGAATAAGAGAGAAAAAATAATACAAAAACACAATTCAGGAAAACATATTTTTATTGAGCAGAATATTACAACTACAAATGTCAGTGTAGTTTTTTTATTAAACAAAACAATACTTCATTCAAAATGCAATAATGAAATCAGTGAAATAAACATTTTCAAAATAACTAACAAACTCTGACCAAATGTTAAATCCACACATTCAGTTGACAGCTTGTGATTGTGAAGTACTCCACATTTGTTTTTCTGCCTTCATATTTTATTCTTGTCAGACTGTGAGTGATCTGAAACTTCTCTGCCATCTCCCCTCCTTCAGGGCAGCTGCCTAAAGCTTTCTTCACCATCTCTTGTACTATTGGGCCCGATGCCATGATGTGGTGGCACTTCTCCATTATCACTCTGCCCTTTATGGTGTTGTTTCTGCTTTTCTGATGTCTCTAACTGTCCTCCACACTATTTCTTTGAGGGATTTGCTCTCATACAGAAGATGATTCTCTTGACATGGAGAGCTAGATGTTTGCTCACAGGAGATCTCTTTCCTCAGCTGATCACAGATTTTTCTCTCCAGTCTGTGTTACTGTTTGGTTTTGACCCAAGAAGTTCTCCTCCATAGTTTACTTTCTAGAAGCCAAAAGAAAAAATGATTTCAAATTATTGTTTAAAATATTGATTGCTGTTAATACAATAACACAGGCCTAATGCCACAAAATTAATTTATATATGGTTTTATAATATATTAGAGGCAATTGTTACATTCTTTAAATATTATATCTTTATTTGTGTGCACTCAAAGGCGATTCCCTAATTTGTGTTTTATTCTTTGCCATTGACACCACACCCATACTGAGTTGATTCTACTAACCTGTGCAAATTGTGGTTCCCAAAACTCTGAAGCTGTGTCTCCCACAAGAATACAGTATCTGAAAACATCAATTAGATATATTGTTAATTTTCTGTTCTATCCATTTCCTGACAAATTAAAGAATATGTGAAATTTAAATGATTTTATTTGTTCATCCACTCATTTACAAAACCTGCTTATCCAAGTTTACAATCACAGTCATTTTAACTTGTACAATGTAACATTTAAACATTTTTCTTAATGCAGTGTAAAAAATGTGATTTGGTTTAAAGATCGATTTCTCTCTTTCATTAAAAAGTGTACAGAATGAGCCCATCTTGGCCCTGCTCTTCTACAAGACCAGCATGCTCTCTAATCAGAGGATCATCTTTACATTGTCTGACCTCTGAATTTCATGATTTTACAGTCGTATGTTGTTAGTTCAGAATGAACCTGTCATCTTTAAAGTTTGTATTCTAATACGTTAACTCATTAACATACTTGTTATGTTGTTTGTACTCACTACATTTTCAGTAGTTGTTTTGTATTGAAAGGCTTCAGGTCTAACTAAGATTTTGTATTCTTGTGGGTTACTTCATTGATTGTTTATCTGAATTTGACAGACCCCATTGCTGTATAAATCTCACAAAGCAATCATGTCATCCATCCATTTAACCATCCACTTTCTAAATCAGGACAAGGTTGCAGGTAGCAGGAGCCTATCCCAGCAAGCAAGGACTGGAGGCAGGAACAGCATCTATTCAGTTCACACACACACACACACACACACACACACACACACAGACAGACACACACCAGGGCCAGTCTAGTATTGGCAAATACACCTAACCTGCATGTCTTTGGATTGTGGAGGAGAAGCACCTGGGGAAACACAGGGAGAACATGCAGCCTCCACGCAGGGAGGACCTGTGATGAGAATTCTGGTCTCCGCACTGCCACTGTGGCACCGAGCTGAACAATCATGCCATCCAGAAGGGTTAAAGAAAATGCACAAAATATGTTAGTGTGGCAAAGCATGAATTACAATTAAGTAGAATCTTCAAATTAAATGCAGATTTTGTTTAACTATAGAAAGAAAAAGAAAAAAAAACTTTTGTTTCTATGCTCAAGATTTATATCAGAAGCTTTTTCATATTTAACTGAAATATTTAAATATTTTCATATGCCTTTTCTGTAAGGCTTTATTACCTGCAATTCCACAGAACCACTAAGCTATTTAATTAGAGAATTCATTTTTCTATAATGAATATCATCAGATGGCAGAGTGACTCAGTGGTGCTGCTCCTGCCTCATAACAAGGAGACCAAGGTTTATGTCCCAAGTGCCCTGCACAGAGTTTGCATGTTCTCTCCATGTTCATGTGGATTTACTCCCACAGTCTAAACACATGCAGGTTAGGTGGGTGGGTAACACTAAACTGGCCCTGATGTGTGTGTGTGTGTGTGTGTGTGTGTGTGTGTGTGTGTGTGTGAGGAAGAGAGAGTGTGCCTGTGTGTGTGTTCACCCTGTGAAGGACTGGCATAGACTTCAGCTGTCCCCTGTCCTATATAAGTCGGTTAGGAAGGTGGCTGGATGGAAAAATTGATTAGTATTGGATTTTGTTATAGCTTTACCTTATACTTCAAATGCATATATTTCTGCATTTTTAAACAGTGCACTGTTATTAATGAGACCATAGGAAGCAGGTTAAGTAAAAGAATGAAAGGACAATTAATTGATTAATTAGTTCACATCACAATGTATCTTAATTATATAATACATTACTTGCACAAGTTAAATATGTACCAAAAAAAAACACTTAAGCAATGTACAGAAAGCACAAAACATGAAAAATCTTACCTTATATATGATGTCAAAGATCAGTGAAGCTTCCAAGTTTTCGCAGGTCTTCATCCAGTGTGCTTGAAAACTCGCAGCAGCGGTCATTTCATTCACTTCCGGATAGCAAGATTAACACGCCCATCTCTATTTAATAAGATGCTAACGGAAAAAATCACGTTTGTTATTATATATACATATATATGTATATATCATTTATAGGTGAAAAAGCTCCATTTCTCGATGTCCAAGCAAGGCTCTTCATACCTGAAATTAATTTCTCTGCATATCAAAACTATCAGTTTATATTTCATATAGTGACTTATATTTATTATTAAAATAAAATTTAAAAAAATATTCTTGCACGACCATTACGTAAAAGCATATTGCTTCTGTAAAACAAAGCAGTAAAAATAAGAGACATTTAAAATCAATAGGCAAAAATATCCACTCATTACACATATCACGCAATATTCTAAAACGGATTAAATATTAAAATCATGTACAGTATAGTACAACGGTAACGGAAAAAATTGAACCATCTAGCGAGTGCTACACCGGGCGCTGAGCGCTTATAAACACGTCCCAACATGTATTATCTCTTGCGAGTTTTTGATCAAGTGCCGCTAGAAAAAAAAATAGAACCATCTAGGGGGCGCTCCACCGGGAAATGAGCGCTCATAAAGCCGTCTCAACATACATTATCTCTTGCGAGTTTTTGCTGAAGTGCCGCTACTTGAATGAATTGTTTTCTGCTCACCACGGACCATCAAAACGATCAGGACGTTCAGAGACATTTATGTACCAATACATAAACGACACCCAGCTGTTAAAAACTGATCAGTTATTCCAAAATATGCTTAATTAAGAATAGAAGACACAAATGCTCCCGAAAGTATTTTTTTGCTTTCTGAGCAGATAAAAGAAGATAATTACGATTTAAAAAGGAAAGATGGTACATCAAAACACCCTTTTTCAAATACTAAAGGTTATTAAGTGTCACCATTAATTCAATTGCGATTTATTATAGATTTAAATGTGGACCATTAGTAACTGGGGCAGTTAAAATTAAAAAAATATTAATAACTTTAAAAATATAAAACCAAATTACACAATACTTTGCACATGTCTTGATACAAGTATTTAACACATTTTTTGAAAAAATCAGCGCGATCGGTCATGTGGATCAAGAGTAAAATCAAATCTAAATTCAAACACCTTTTCCACTTCAAGCTGGGTGACAGGTCGACCTGATGGCTAATGCTGTTCATGGCATTTTTTGGACGATCATGATCGGCAATTTGGGAGGTTGTTACAGACTTAGATAATGATGTGTCATTAATAAAACGTGTGTCTTCCACGAGATAATTGGAACTTTTTTACTTTTATCTTTTTTTCTGACAGAATCAACGGGTAGGGCTACTTTGTACCAGGAGCGACAAAAACATGCAGTTTAAAAAAAAACAAACAAACTGTTCAAGAAAAAAATATGGGAAGATTGAAAAGCAGAGATGAATTAATACAAATGGCACAAAATCCATCATAAAATATCATTTTTGTTTTTTTAGGAGCCCAAAAGAGAGATCGGTACAAATGTTCCTGACGAAGCATCGATCGATCGATCGATCGATAGATAGATAGATAGATAGATAGATAGATAGATAGATAGATAGATAGATAGATAGATAGATAGATAGATAGATAGATAGATAGATAGATAGATACTTTATTAATCCCAGGGGGAAATTCACATACTCCAGCAGCAAAAAATATTAAATTAAAGAGTAATAAAAAATGCAGGCAAAAAACAGACAATAACTTGAATAATGTTCAACGTTTACCCCCTCTGGTGGAATTGAAGAGTCGCATAGTTTGGGGGAGAAATGATCTTCTCAGTCTATCAGTGGAGCAGGACAGTGACAGCAGTCTGTCACTGAAACTGCTCCTCTGTCTGGAGATGACACTGTTTAATGGATGCAGTGGATTCTCCATAATTGATAGGAGCCTGCTGAGTGCCCGTTGCTCTGCTATGGATGTCAAACCGTCCAGCTCTATGCCAACAATAGAGCCTGCCTTCCTCACCAGTTTGTCCAGGCGTGAGGCATCCTTCTTCTTAATGCTGCCTCCCCAGCACACCACTGCGTAGAAGAGGGCACTCGCCACAACCATCTGATAGAACATCTGCAGCATCTTACTGCAGATGTTGAAGGATGCCAGTCTTCTAAGGAAGTACAGGCGGCTCTGTCCTTTCTTGCACAGAGAATCAGTATTGGCAGTCCAGTCCAATTTATCGTCCAGCTGCACTCCCAGGTATTTATAGGTCTGCACCCTCTGCACACAGTCACCTCTGATGATCACGGGGTCCATGAGGGGCCTGGGTCTCCTAAAATCCACCACCAGTTCCTTGGTTTTGCTGGTGTTCAGTTGTAGGTGGTTTAAGTCGCACCATTTAACAAAGTCCTTGATGAGGTTTCTATACTCCTCCTCCTGCCCACTCCTGATGCAGCCCACGATAGCAGTGTCGTCAGCAAACTTTTGCACGTGGCAGGACTCCGAGTTATATTGGAAGTCCGATGTATATAGGCTGAACAGGACCGGAGAAAGTACAGTCCCCTGCGGCGCTCCTGTGTTGCTGACCACAATGTCAGATCTGCAATTCCCGAGACGCACATACTGAGGTCTGTTTGTAAGATAGTCCACGATCCATGCCACCAGGTATGAATCTACTCCCATCTCTGTCAGCTTGTCCCTAAGGAGCAGAGGTTGGATGGTGTTGAAGGCGCTAGAGAAGTCTAGAAACATAATTCTTACAGCGCCACTGCCTCTGTCCAAGTGGGAGAGGGATCGATGTAGCATACAGATGATGGCATCTTCCGTTCCCACCTTCTCCTGGTATGCGAACTGCAGAGGGTCGAGGGCGTGTTGGACCTGTGGCCTCAGGTGGTGAAGCAGCAGCCGCTCCATGGTCTTCATCACATGTGATGTTAGAGCGACAGGCCGGAAGTCATTCAGCTCACTAGGACGTGATACCTTTGGGACTGGGGTGATGCAAGATGTTTTCCAAAGCCTCGGGACTTTCCCCTGTTCCAGGCTCAGGTTGAAGATGCACTGTAGAGGACCCCCCAGCTCTGATGCACAGACCTTCAGCAGTCGTGGCGATACTCCATCTGGACCTGCTGCTTTGCTGGCACGAAGTTGCCTCAGCTCTCTGCTCACTTGCGCTGCTGTAATTGTGGGTGGGGATGTCTCTCCTATGTTGGTATCAGCAGAAGGATGTGTAGAGACTGCAGTACTCCGAGGTGAGAGTGGGTTAGGGTGGTCAAACCTGTTAAAGAAGATGTTCATTTGGTTTGCTCTCTTCACATCTCTCTCGATGGTGGTACCCCGCTTCGAGCTGCAGCCAGTGATGATCTTCATCCCATCCCACACTTCCTTCATGCTGTTGTTCTGCAACTTCTGCTCCAGCTTTCTCCTGTACTGCTCCTTCGCCGCCCTGAGCTGGACTCGGAGTTCCTTCTGCACGCGCTTGAGCTCATGATGATCACCGTCTTTATAGGCCCTTTTCTTCTGGTTCAAAAGGCCCTTGATGTCACTTGTAATCCATGGCTTGTTGTTAGCATAGCAGCGTACAGTTCTTACTGGAACTACAGTGTCCATACAGAAGTTGATGTAGTCAGTAGTGCAGTCAACAACCTCCTCAATGTTCTCACTATGTGATCCCTGCAGGATATCCCAGTCTGTAGTTCCAAAACATTGTCTCAGAGCATTCTCAGCCTCCGGGGTCCACTTCCTGAATGATCGTGTGGTTACAGGTAGGACTCTCACTTTTGGTTTGTAGTGAGGCTGAAGCAGAACCAGGTTATGATCTCCTTTCCCAAGCGCAGGCAGCGGGGTGGCACTGTATGCATCTTTAACGTTTGCATACAGTAAATCAATAGTCTTATTTCCCCGGGTGTTGCAGTCCACATACTGGGAAAATGCAGGTAATGTTTTGTCCAGCGTCACATGGTTAAAGTCTCCAGCGATTAGCACAAGTGCTTCGGGGTGCTGCGTTTGTAACTTAGCAACAGCAGAATGGATGATGTCACTCGCTATCTCCACGTCCACCCGAGGAGGAATATACACGATGACAACAATGACGTGTCCAAACTCTCTAGGCAAGTAATAGGGACGCAGACTTACGGCCAACAGTTCGATGTCCCTGCAGCAAGTGGAGATTTTGACTTTAACATGTCCAGAGTTACACCACCGTGTATTAACATAGAGAGCGAGTCCTCCTCCTTTGTGCTTCCCACAGGTACTTGCGTCTCTGTCCGCTCTAACTGTGCTAAACCCGGGTAGCTCCACATTAGCATCTGGGATGGTGTTAGTTAGCCACGTTTCGCAGAAACACAACAAACTGCATTCTCTGAAGGTTCTGACATTTTTCACCAGCGCAGCCAGTTCGTCGATCTTATTTGAGATTGAGTTCACATTCCCCAGAATAACAGAAGGCACCGAAGGCTTAAAACGGCACTTTCTCGCAAGCCGCTTCAGCCCTATGGAAGCGCATCAGGGCCACTGTGAAGAAAAAAAAATATGGACACGGAAGAAAAAAACAAACTATATGTCGAGAATAAATTCGACATGTTGACTATATCAAGATTAAAGTCGACATTTCCACTTTATTCTCATAGTTTATTTTATAATTAAAGTAGAATGTTGTAAACTAAACTTCATCCTAAAATCAATGTTTAATTTACTAGATTTTCTCAAACCCCGTCACACGTTAATGCAGCACATCAAATACTTTGTGTTAAGTGTTCCCCGACTCAGTCGTTAATCACTACGCTTCTTAAACTGACTTCCTCCGCACTAAGAGCAGGCGCCTGCAGCAATCACCGCACAGAATCCATTCACTTCATGATATTCCTGCTCTCTACCAAAACCCCAGTTCCTATCTTTCCTTTTTTCTCCACATTACCAATCACCACACGATAAACGTCTTTGTGAAATTAAAACTAGTTATTAACTTAGCCGACGGAGTGTTCAGAACTTTAAAAATATCTTCGTTATACATGTTTAATTATGCCATCCATTCAGAGCTACGCCCATCTCTGAACGAGTCGATAGCACATCGCAGAATGAATACAAGCAAAACATACATTAGCAAGTACAAAAACAAGTACAACTTGGCTTGCAGTATTATCCAGTAGTATAGAAACAGTATTTACACATCTGACCTTTTAAAACTAAAGTATCTCCAGGCGACGGACGTGACTCCTTTTTTTCGGCAAAAGTTCTTCTGTTCATCACATGTTCAACTTTACTTTTAGTTCAGTTTCGGAATGCTCTCTGTCCATTTTCACCGCGCGGCATACCTATGCTACCGCCCACTATTTGGTGGTGTAGCAGTGAAAAAGAGCCCTAGTGCACAAATCTGTGTTTAGCAGTGTAGCAGTGAAAAAGGTCCCCACTAAAACAGTTTCCCGCTGCGCCATGTTCCGAACGTCGTTTACGCAATTTAAACTGGTGTTGCGGTATAAGAAAAATCCACATCATAAAAAAAATAAAAAATGGTTTTCGGTATGAACCGGTATACCGCCCAGCACTAATGGACGGCTAGGGTTATATTATATATAGTCCTAGATCCAATACAGATACTCTCCAGTCCAGTTCAGTTCAGTGTTTGATGAGTCCCTTGGCATTCCAAAAAATGAGGAAGAGGAGTTATTTAGTTTGTACACATATTTGATAGGGGAGCAAGAAGGAATGTGTAGCTAACACATGTTATGGAGCTAATCATATTAATATAATCAGCATATATGCTAATTTCAATGATGGCTATGGTCAGAAAGATATCGGAACAGGAAGGGGTATTTTTGTGTTTATAAGGATGTGATTATATGAGGTCTGTCCGGAAAAATTCCAGCCATTGTTAATAACGATTGTATCTTCTTTAATAAATCTATTTTTCATATTACATGGCTGGATACTTTTTGGACAGGCCTCATATTCTGAGATGGCTAAACACTGTCTTGAATTAAAAATATCTTAGTTGAGTTAGTTTTGTAAATCAAAAACATTAGTCAGATACAAGGGGCATTGCCTAAGAAGAGCAAAATATAGTTGGCATATACAGTGGAACCTCGGTTCACGACCATAATTTGTTCCAAAACTCTGGTCATAAACCGATTTGGTCGTGAACCAAAGCAATTTCCCCCATAGGATTGTACGTAAATACAATTAATCCGTTCCAGACGTTACGAACTGTATGTAAATATATTTTTTTAAAGATTTTTAAGCACAAATATAGTTAATTACACCACAGAATGCACATCGTAATAGTAAACTAAATGTAAAAACATTGAATAACAGTGAGAAAACCTTGAACAACAGAGAAAACTAACATTGCAAGAGTTCGCGCTATAGCCTTACAACCCGATCGCTGTATAAACGCTTTTTTTTTAAATGAGTCTTAAGCACAGGGGGGAAAAAAAAAGGAACATTTGAACAAATCCGAACTTTATTTAAAAACCAACCACAAGCAACATTGCAGCAGTTCACGCTATAGCCTTACAACCCGATCGCAGGGGAAAAAAATGAACATTTGAAAAATCCGTAACTTAATAAACAACCAAGAAAAGTAACATTGCAACAATTCATGCTACGAACCGAAAAATGAACATTTAAAAAATTCGTAATACAAAAACTAACCATAAACCACCTAGAAAACTAACCTTGCATGAGTCGAGTTCTGGCATGAAGTGAGGAGGAACTGGGTGGAGAGGAGGTTACAGTGCTTAGAAGCCATGGTTAACTGCAAAAGCACACGAAATACTGTAGAGCACAAAGAGTTCACAGGTAAAGCAGGCACGTCTGACTGAGAACAATGAACAGGGAGATGCTGAACACATGCTTAAATACAGTAATTGGCGCGTACGAACCAGAAGGGAAATGAAATAGAGCACAAAGAGTTCACAGCGAAAGCACGCACGCATGTCTGACCGAGAACAATGCAACACGTGCGGAAATCATCGGCGCACACAAACTGAAAGGGAAACTGGCTTGTTCGTATACCGAGTGTGTGGTCGTGAACCGAGGCAAAAGTTTGGCAAACTTTTTGGTCGTAAACCGATTTGTACGTGTACTGAGACGTTTGTGAAAACGATGTTCCACTGTACCTATATATAGTGAGGTTTCTGAACTCTTTTAGGACCAAAAACGAGATGACATGCCAAAGTGCGACTGCTGCATCTTTGGATGACTGTTTATCTGTTGCAGAGGCAACCACAGATTTGCAGCGCAGCAGCAGAGCGCTGCAGAAACAACTACGAGCCGATCAAGATTGCGCTATGTGCGCCTGTCGCCAATGGGTGATGCAAAGGACATTATAAATGCAGGGAACAGTATAACTTGGTCACTGACCTGGCCCCAACTATGCCTGTTTGCTGTGTCTGTGTATAGGAGAGTAGTAGCTCCTGCTTCAATAAATAACCCTGCTGTTCCTGTTTCAGGTTGAATAAAGCTGGTTATGCTAAAGTACTGAGACTCAGCCTCGTGTTTTGAGGTGCAAGACAGGAACTCCCGCATCACAATATATATAGGGTGAGCCAAAATGATGTACCATATTTCTCAAGGTCATTGCGCAAGGTAGAGGCAGCCAAGTTGGTTGGGGTGAGGGTCTTTTGATAGGTGATCCCTTGTAGTTTTCAGTCAGCAACATGCCTAGGTCCGTTGCGTATTGTGCTTTTGCTTTCGAAGAGTTCTTCAAAAACTACAAATCCATCATGACTACATGACGCACCTTCCGAATGCACTTCTGCATTCCTCCTAACAGAAATCCCAAATCGGAAAACAATTCTTCAGTGGATGGCTAAATTTAGACTGAAGGTTACAACATTGAACAGAAAATCTCCAGGCTGTCCTCGTACTGTATGAACACCTGAAAACATCCATGCTGTAAGGGCATGAATTTTGCAGTCTCCTAGACATTCAGTGTGCAAACATGCCTTAGGCATTTCCAACACACTTTTGAGGATGATTTTGCATGATGGCCTTAATTTCCATCATTACGAAAAGATGGTAGTGCAGGAACTCACTGAGAGAGACTGGGAGAGCCATAGAGAGTCGTGCGCAAACACTCTGCAAACCGTTCATCGAAATGATATCGTCATGTGCAGCGACAATGCACATTTCCATTTGAATGGTTGCATAAATAAGCAAAACTTTCACTAATGGTCTGAAACCAACCCCCGTGCACTTCAGAGACCCCCCGTACAGTGAGTGTGTTATAGTTTGGTTTGCCGTTGCAGAATTTGGCATTGTAGGTCCTTACTTTTTTGAGGAGGGAGAAGCAATGGTCACTGTCACTTCAGAACGTTACATTGAAATGCTAGAGAACTTTCTGCAGCCCCAACTGGAAGAAATGGAAGTGATGGATGCATGGTTTCAACAGAATGGAGCAACAGTTAATTCGGCATGGAGATCCATGCAAGTTTTGCAGGAGAGGTTTCCAGGGAATCTGATCTCCCTGCTCAGCAATGTCAGGTGTTCTTCACATTCGCCTGATCTTGCTCTGTGCGATTTCTTCTTGTGGGGCTATCTCAAATTGACACACCAATGTCAAAACCTGGAAGCCCTCAAGGATGCCATTCACCTTGAAATGGCTGAACGAGTCATGCGTGCATTCAGAAATTGTCTCGAAGAGTGTACCGCTAATGATGACCACCACCTTGAAGACATCATTTTTAAAACACAGTGAAAAATAATCTATTTTGTATGTCCTTTCTTGTGTCGTAATGAAATTTATTTTATCTTGTAGTATTTCTGTAGAATGAATGTTTGGCTCACCGTGCGTGTGTGTGTTTGTGTGTTTATAATATTATATATATATATATATATATATATATATATATATACACACACACATACATTTTTTATATATTACATATATATATATATATATATATATATATATATATATAAATATATGCATACATATACATACACTAATGAGTAATGTAACATATCAGGTTGGCCTTATGAAGAGAGGCAGCAAAAAGTTCAAGAGAAAGGTGGAAGTGGACAGGGGAAAAACCTTGTCTAGCACCTATACAAATTTGGAAGTGTTGAGATTTATCAGAGTTAATAAGGATGTTTATTAAGGAGACGATTTAGAAAATTTAATTCATACTAGTGAATCACACTTAAAAACCCATCACATTAAAATGTGCTAATAAAAGACCAAATTCATGTGAGGAAATGTGTTTTCTACATCTAATGAAAGGATTGCACATGGTGATAGAAAAGCCAAGGCAAAATCTTTTGTGTAAAAAGATGACAGATATAAATTTGTCTAGTCTAGTTGGACTAGCTTATTAAAATGTTTGTAGGAGATAGGCAAGGTGTTGGAGTAGCAGATTGCCAAAAGAATTCAGACACCATACTGAAAATTGAAAATTTCAGGAGCATCTTTATCAAGTTTTGGCATGAGAGAAAACAGAAACTGTATTAATAGAAGTATTCAAATTTGTGGGGAAGACCTCCACTGAGGTCTGGTGACCTCCCATTATTCATAGAATTCATGCCCTCCTTGAGATCTCGCAGTAAGAAGGGAGGTGGCTCTAGTCAAGAACCTACCTCTTCAGTGAGCTTTTAAAGGCCCAGACTTGTCTTGAGAAATATTCTGAATACAATTCAAGGGAATGTTTACTGATCTCATCACATTTATTAGAAGTAACTCCAGACTTATCTATGATAAATGTCACGAATACAAAAGATTTACTGTTAACAGTTCAAGAGTCAACAGTATGATAGGTTTGGTGCCATTGCCTTTATGGGTTATTCCTTACCTTATACCCTTTAAGACAATTTTGCCTATTGTTTTTAACATCTCCCTCAAACAGCACACCATAGCCCAGGGTCTCCAAATCCAGCCCTTGAGCACTACTGTGGCTGCAGGTTTTCATTTTAAAACTTTTCTTAATTAGTGACCTGTTTTTGCTGCCAATTAACTTTTCCCTTCATTTTAATTACTGTTTTTTAAGATTCAGTCCTCTGAATTGCTTAATTTTGTCCTTAAATGGTACCAAAAAAGAAATGAAATGTGAAGTGAGCAAATATATGACCAGCTAAATCAGGGCCTCAAACTCCAACAAATTTCACTCCAACCGATTTCTTAATTACAACCTAATTTTTGTTGTTGTTTTGTTCAATTTGTTGAATTGCTATTATTAAATTCCATGGCTTGATGGTGATTTCATTCTGCCACAGCAGGTTATTTCCAGAACTGTTGATCAATAATACTCAGGCCTACACCTTTCTTTATTTTGAGATATTGTAAGACAGAAATATGTTAGCTGTCATTTATTGGCTCATTTTGTATCTCATTATTGTTTGGCTGCTAAATAAGGAAAAAAATAAGTAATGGGTCCGAGTTTTAAAAAGCAAGTCAATAAAGATTACAGGAAAAGACTTAATTAGCAGCAAAAACTGGTCACTACTCAAGGAAAGAGTTAGAATAAAAAAACCTGCAGCCACAGTAGCGCTTCAGGACCTGAATTGAGGACCTTCCCTTTGATAAGGGCTAATAATACTCAATAGACCTCAGATTAGCTGAATAAGTCAAACACATTACACATTACTCCAAAACATATTTCTGAATTAAAATGTGCTTATAATTTTAATGCCATTATCCTGAAACTTTGGTGAAAAACACTCCTTGGTAAACCTACTTGTGGGATTAAGCATCTTTGTTCTGTAGCACTGGAAACATCACTGGGGCTAGCGTTTTGTGTATGTTAAAATTAATGTAAATATTATCAAGAACAAAAAAAGTTATACTCCTACTTTTTTCTTCTGAAAATCCAAAATTGTGCAGAGTAAAACAAATAAAATCACTCGATCTCACCAAATCCATAGAAAAGTGGTTTTCATCAACCAAAGTGGGAAGAGTGGGAAGGATACCAAACTACAATAGCCTGTACACTGAATTTTACTCTTTTAACAAACACAAAATTAATGTTTTTTGGAGTAATATGTGAATTTTACTTAATTAACAAAACACCTAATAAAAGATTCCTATTTGACCCTATTAAGATACCAGAGCAAGTGATATTGAATGTCTATATAATGCAGGGAAAAAACAGAAATATCCTGAAGAAAAGCCTTGCATAGATGGTGGGATGTCTACTGAAGCTCAGAGGTGGACAAAACAGAAAATTGGTTGGTTTATTTCTACACAACTTCAGTACAGGTGATCCCTTGACTGGGATTCCAACTAAGCATTCTGGAACTGGGTGTGGACCAGAAGCAACATCTGTAATAACATGTGACTGCTACCTCTGTTTCATCACTGCTCTGCTGCTGTCTGACTGACATTTCCAGCCCAATCAATACACAGTTATCTCAGTCAATGAATATTTACTATCATTCACAGGTTCCACTGCCAATAATGTCTTTCTGCCCAGAAATCGAAAGACTGAAAATAGACTGTAGATTGAAAATCCCTAATTCTATTAGAAGACATTTATTTTGGCAAAGGTTACATTTTTACCTTCATATTATGGTCAAGTTAAAATGAAAATTGTGATTGCAAACGTAACCATTAGAAATATTATCTAATATGAGAAAGCTGGAAATCCTAGTTTTCCCATAAAATGTAGATGAAACTAGCCTCTTATATACTGTTAAATAGATATAACATGTTTAATTTAAATTGGACAGGGCATAATAATCATATGGTGAGTATGTAGGGTCATGAAGTTGTGGTTCTGCATAAATGATTAATTTACAAATGTGTAAGTTTATAAGAGGGTATAGTTTTATTAATCAGTGTCACCTATTAGCATAACAAGTGAGCAAATGACAAACATTAAAGATGTGTTCTGTATGGTAGAGTTTTTTTTTTCTTACGGTCTTAAAGAGTCACCATTCATTTTTATACTGTGTTGTGGGAAATGAAGACCTGGCAATAATAAAATTTTAGCTTCCTTTTAAAAAAAGAACAATAGAAACTTCTGCTATTGTGAAAGAAAATTTCACAATCCACAACAGTCACCTGAAAGTAGTATAAAATATCACAATGTACTGCCTCTATTCTTGTCTATAGCTTTTTATACAGCATATGTCCCTCCAACAATTCAGAATAAGCTTGAACTAAAATTCCAAAATTCTACTTTATAAACAACAATTACTACTGCTTGGGCATGTGTCATAATTATACCACAAAAGAAAATTGGGGAGAGGCTCACCTTAAAGTAAGGTGCAGGGATTCTGAAATAATTAGAATTCTGCTTTGGTTTCCATATCTAAGGTATAGATATAATAAACCTATGCCTTTAGAATTGTAGGTTAAGCTATGTGACATCATACAGGCAAAACAAATCCATATTACTAACCGAGAATGGAAGGCACGGACGCAGGTACACAGCGATGGGACCAGGAGACATAGTGCGCAGGCGCCTACAGCGCGCGTCTCATAAACCGCAAGCGAAGTCTGATCCACCGCGAACGAAGGAGTCACGGCTCAAAAACGAAAGAGCTCAACTAACGTAAATAAGACATGAAGCAACAATGTGCCCATAGCTAATGACACAGCCACACAAAAAAGAGGATTCTGCACTGCACCCCAGAGTGAAACGGAAGACACTATGGAGACCGCAAAGGTCCACAAAGACAGTACGGCAGGCGCAAGAAAATACGAAACGCGCAGGCGCCTACAACGCGCTTCTGAACTAAACGTCCACACTACACAACATGGTCCGGGTAATGAGAATAAACGAACTCTCCGTATTAAACATACGGCATCCTCACACGTCCAAACCATATAGCATATGTGAATCAGATTACAGTGATGCATTATTAACAGTACAACCACAGAAAACGCTCCGTAGTAACAGTAAGTGCAATTATCCATATTACTAACGGTAGACAATGGATAACTAATGGAGTCATGGTCACAGCTCCGGCTCCAAAACGAAACTTTTCAACTAACATATTACTAACCGAGAATGGAAGGCACGGACGCAGGTACACGGCGATGGGACCTGGAGACATAGTGCGCAGGCGCCTACAGCGCGCGTCTCATAAACCGCAAGCAAAGTCTGATCCACTTTGAACGAAGGAGTCACGGCTCAAAAACAAAAGAGCTCAACTAACGTAAATAAAACATGAAGCAACAATGCGCCCATAGCTAACAACTAACGACACAGCCACACAGAAAAGAGGATTCTGCACTGCACCCCAGAGTCAAACGGAAGACACTACGGAGACCGCAAAGGTCCACAAAGATAGTACGGCAGGCGCAAGAAAATACGAAGGGCGCAGGCGCCTACAACGCGCTTCTGAACTAAACGTCCACACTACACAACATGGTCCGGGTAATGAGAATAAACAAACTCTCCGTATTAAACGAACGCCATCCTCACACCATATAGCATATGTGAATCACATTACAGTGATGCATTATTAACAGTACAACCACAGAAAACGCTCCGTATTAACAGTAAGTGCAATTATCCATATTACTAAACGGTAGACAATGGATAACTAATGGAGTCACAGACACGGCTCCGGCTCCAAAACGAAACTTTTCAACTAACGGACATACAGAAACGAGCCCGCCTGAATACAATTAATGAACACAGGCACCTCTCAAACAGCAGAGGCAATAGATAAACGAAGAAAGGAACGACAAACAGCCGCTAAACAATTCCGCCAATTAGCTGACAACGCATTCTGTAATAAGTCCACTATTAATGAACATTCATTAGGATTAATGAATATCATTTGCTGTCATTGTCATTCACTTAACTTCCCTGAAGAAACAACTGGCAATACAACTAATGAGTTTACACGTTGTTGTCAAAGGGGTCAGTTTAGACTGCCTCCTTTAGATGATTATCCTGAATATCTACTGATGTTTCTAACTAACAATGTACCCGAAAGTAAAAACTTTATGGACTGCATTAGATCCTATAATAGTTCATTTGCTTTTGCATCTACTGGGGTAAATATCAGGCCACCAGCTGGCAATGGCCCATACTGCTTTCGCGTATGTGGACAATTACTACATCGGATTGGAACAGTACACCCTGAGCCAAATCACGAACGCAAATATGCACAGATCTACGTGTTAGATCCAGATGACGCAATCTATCAACGATTTTACTACAAATGTTGTGTATAAAGAAATATTCCAATAGATCTTTCTAATGTGCCATGCTATGGGTTCTTTACTTCCTTTGTTCGTCATCTACACCTTTACACTCCAATATATCTCATACATTCATCAATGTATTTCGGGTTACCCAACCCCGGGGGTTGGCGAGCGAAGCGAGCAGGGGGCAGAGCCCCCTTGTGATAGAATAACTCAAGAAACTGAAGGCGAGTCATAAGATAAAAGACTGAGAAAGAGCAGAAGGAAATGACACTACGATACTGTATACTACCAAGCAATGATGGCAAACAACACAAAAGTAGTTACAACAATCAGCAGACTAAATATAGGTCTGTAAAGTTTCCAATAAAAATAAACATCAAGAAAATGTTACGAGAAGTACACAATGAACAAAATAATGAGAAAAACCACAGTACCACATAAATACATCACAAGGAGATAAATACTACTGAGAAATTAGTACCAATAGGAGCTATTTAACAAATAGGTACACTGCTAATACACATAAATATAAAAAACACAGAATGAGTATAAGCAGGGAAACCAAATATGAAAATGGTAGAAGGTATGGATTTGGAGTATAGTCTTGAGTAAACTAGATAAAAGGAAGATATTAGGAGTATTAAAAGTATGTTAACTTTGAGATCTGGATATATTGTTGCATTTTGTTAAATGGGGTCTCAATAATGTATCAACAAAAATAATGGCTTGAGTATTATCTGAGATGAGGCACTTGTGAAATTAACTATAGGATTAACAGTAAAGAAGAAAATAAAGATTATTATAATAAAGCTTAACTTAAAAATGGATGACAGAAATAAAGGGCTCAAAACAGTGAAGAATTGAAGAAACACTTTTTTTTTTTAATCTCGTCTCCTCTTTTCACCTTGGGTGGGGTTTGAATTTTGTTTTGTTGTTCTCCTTTGTATTTACTTCAAATGGCATGGTTTTATGTATTAGGTTGTTTTTATTTGTGTGATTGAGCAGCAGGCCACTATAAGTTCTAGTTGTTGAAAATAAAGGAAATGAAGAACTAAACTTGCCCATGTTGATAAAAATCACCACCTTTCCAAATTAGAATATAAAAGTAATTACACTGAAAATAACAAAAGTAATCTGTGCCAAATAGTGCCACATTTTAACAAGCATTACCAAAATGTGTTGCTACCACTATTTGAGTGACCAAATTAGGCTGAACTCAAAAATCAGTTAAAGCTATTCAAACACAAGACTGGCGGACTTGACCTTTATTATTACATTAATGAAACCCATGTTAAATGATCAATACACTACTCAAAATTCAGAAGCCATGCATGTAAGTTTTATCCAAAACAATTCTGCGGTAAAAATAATAATAAAAAAAAAAGTATACACCTTAATTTTCCATATGCTGTCTTTCATACAGGTACTTTATTGCCTCAGAGATGCTAGCCTGGGAACCTTCATATTGCCTTTGCTAACCTTTCTGAGGACAATGGCAGATTATTTCCCCAAGGTGTCAGCAACTGAGTGTTGCAAACCCACACTACACTCTGCCTGATAAATAGTCATAAAGCACTGGAATGCATTGGCTTCCTTTATGAGCAAACAATAGCTCTACTTAATTAGAATACAGCTGACCACCATTCCTCGGCATGCTCTTTTGTCCTGACAAGACTCCTCAGCACATGCACATAAAAAAGGAAAAAAGGTTTGTGCAATACCTACATGCTCTAAATGAAACTAATATTTTGAAAAGCAACTTTTGCTTTTGTTAACCATTGAATTTAATTACAGAATTACAAACACACAAATTAAAAAGGAAATAATTCAAAATGTAGAGAAAAAGAAATAAGACCATTAAATAACAGTATCACTTTATAAATCATCCAATGTCTGTTGCTTTTCTTTTTTATTTTTTTTTTAATTTAGAAAAAAAATTACCTTTAATAAAACAGATCAAAAAGGAATAAGTGGGAACTAATCAGAAGAAAAAAGTTACAGAAATAGTCTTTCATCTTCAAGTACATAGTTAATTCATTGATTTGAATAAAGTATCAAAAAATGTCCCCACACAAAAGTACCAAGGAGACAAGTACAATTTTCACAAGACATGAAATATGTGCCTTAAACTTTTTAGATTTCAGTCTAAATGTAGGACATTTGTCTATATTGGTATGGTAAATAAATCACATATGCAAAACTACCGGTTTTTGTTCCAGAAATCAAAACATCAGTCCTTCAAAATCATTCTACAAAAATAAATAATAATAAGGTTGAAAGCTTGTAAGAAATATTTCATGTAAGGTTAATTTTATCAGTTATTCTAGCAACAAAGTCAGTTAAGTTTGCCCCTCCCCCTACACCATGCACTTAGCTTGACAAACTTCCAGTGTGCTCAGACTCTCGCATGACAGAGGCTGTTTACAGCTTGCAGGGGATCTCAAGCCAGCAGAGAGAACGAATAGCACAAAACTCCAGGAAGACACATAAAATGCAGTAACTCTTAGAATCAGAATACAAGAAATAATTTACCTGGGGTGAAAACGCATGCCACTGGCTCGCTGCAGCATGGAATACACTCCACAGTCTTTGTTACCATTCAATGGAAACTTGAGCCTTAGCTAGTTAGGCAGCAGCAGCAGAGCTCAGAGCACATCCATCTACAACCCAAACAAAGTCTGAAAAGACACTTTTCAGGCAGGCCAGGCTCCACCTTTGTGCCTGTCTGTGATAAGTCTGAAATGCTTATGACTCTCCAATGATCCAATAACAATTATAACATGCTAACTTGAGAAAGCTGCTCAGCTTATATTAGATGACTTTAAGAGCAAAAGGAGCATAAATAGCCTTACAGAACATAATATTTAACTGAATGCATCTTTCTATGCATCTTTTTCAAAGTAAGGATCTCTAAAAAAAAAAAACCCTGATCACTTATTTCAGTTTATTGAATAGTCACAACTGATGACCATCTAATATGGTCTTGGCGTCATTAACAAAAGCACGTTATCAAAATTGCTTACCAAGTTACTCTGCACTTACTCAAGTTATATAAAATTGTATAAATAAGCCATGCTGGGGTGAAGTTCATTAGGACTGAAGGCTGCATGTAAGTAGCACACACAAATTCCCCAAAACAATAAGGCTAACATGACTGGGCTAATAAGACTAAGTGTCCTTAAAACTGATAGCATTGACAAAAAAATAATTTAACAAATATAAAAAAAAAAAAAAAAGAAAAAAAGAAAGGCAAACCTACCTGAGCACCTTCAGCTGGACTCAGAGCACATACAACTTTTTTGAAATTTGTGTGACTCACATTAAAATGGTTCACAGTCTGTTCAGCTGTGATAAGATGGTTAATTGGGTGTATATGGCTTAATAAGAGAGACCGGTATTGAAGATACAGGATCACACTTTTTTTCTACAGTGACTCGATTTAATTCTTTGACATTATTTACGTATTAACACATTTTGTGTTACACCCTAAAAATTCATAGTGACATAATTTCAATCTGTGCTGCATCACTTGCATTTTTGGATACACAGAACTATTACACTTTATGTTCATGCCACTGTTTTGAAGTAAACATTCCATGAATAATAATTTTATGGGATGCTGCTGATACTGTACCAAATTTAATATAGGTCACAGAAAAGTTTTTTAATGATTATACTCTATTCAGGATATGATACTTTCCATAATTGTTTCATTCACATAGAATAACTTCCATGAAATAAATTTAGCAAAAACCATGGTAGTTCCCTCTAGACTATAAAAGTTTAAAACTACCATTAAACTACCTGACAGAAAGCAAAAAAAATTGTATTATTTGCCCTATATTACTCAGAAGTAAATGTACAACTATTGATTTTATTTATACAGTAATACCCCAAAAACATTCCTTTTGCACCTTGTCCTTTGATTCATAACACAAGTACAGTATTTATTCACTGTTTAGATTAAACAGCATTTTTATTTCTTAAGTACAATGAACATGAGCCATTTTTTTGCATTTTCAGTATTTTCTTAAGTAAGCCATGCTTAAAGGACAATGTAAATCTGTATGCTGCATGTGTCTGATTTTTTGAACACCTTTAAAATAAGCAATTACACTTGTCAAATGGCAGTCATCCCTGTTCTTTCATTTTTCAATTTTTAAAAAAGTGTCATTTTCCAGAGAATCATTCAGAGATATAAATATTCAGTTCCTAAAAGCACTAAATGCATCTTGCTGCTATAAACCGTATTCTTGAAATTTTCCAAAAATGCTTGTGATAGTGTGAGGCTCAAAATGACTGATGGTTAACATATGGCCACATCATAATAGCCAAGCACTTGAATTGTGAAAGCGGACCTGTGCGTAAAGCACTTTAAATTATGAATTTCTCAACAGATTGGTGATAAATAAAAGAATTCTGTGCCCTTTTTAAGAACTCCAGCCTTTTTAAACAGTTTGAAGATATGAAGTCAAGTTGATCATGGAATATGAATAGTCCTGGTATGAGTGGATGCTTCTTATTTTACAGCCACAGATGCAAGAAAAGGGAAAAGCAGATACAGAAGAAAGACAGATTAATAATGATAACATTGACTGACAGAATTGGAGATAATTCTAAAATTGAATACACGGAGTATGAAAGAGCACTGGTATGATACAAACAACAATATAAATAAGCCATGTGCATTTCTTTTTATAATTTGATGATGACCGTTAACTTCTATCTCCTCATGTGTAATGGATATACAATGTTTTCAGGAAGCATTCAGATCCTGAATGATCCTTGTGTACTCAGACCCTTCACTTTTTACACATTATGTTGTATTGCAGCCTTATGCTAAAATCATTTATATAAAATTTTTTCCTCATCAAGTAACTTCAATACCCCAGACTGACAAAGCGAAAATAAGATTTTAGAAATGACTGCAAATTTATTAAAGATTAACAAATTAAATATTACGTTGATACAAGTATTCAGACTCTTTATTCAGTACTTAGGTTAGCAATAATTACAGCTTGGACTCTTCTTGGGTATGATGCGACAAACTTTGGTTTTGTGATTTTCTGCAGTTTTTCTAAAACTATGTCAAAATGAACACCATCGGTAGACAGATATTTCCATTTTTCTCCAGAGATGTTCAATTGGGTTAAAGTCTGGGCTCTGGCTAGTTCACTTAAGAACATTTACAGTGTTGATCCTAAGCATCTCCTGTGTTGACTTTGATTTGAACTTAATGTCACTGCACTGTTAGTTGGGGCAGGCTTTCGTTAAGTGTGTTTCTGTACTTTTGCTCTGTCCAGCTTTCCCTCATTCCTGACTAGTTTTCCAGTTCCTTCCACTGAAAAACAACCCCACAGAATAATGCTGTCACCACTATGCTTCCTTTGGAATGGCATTTAGCTGGTCTGGTTTCCTCCAGAGGTGACACTTAGAACTGAGGCCAAACAAATCACTCTTGGTTTTATCAAACCAGAGAATACATTTTTTCTTACAGTCCGAGAGTCCATTAGGTGCCCTTTTTCAAACTCCAAGTGGCCTTTTTATGTATTATCTGGTCATTCTACAATAAAGCCATTATTAGTGGAATGTTGCAGTGGTGATTATCCTTTTGGAAGTTTCTCCCATCTTCACACAGGTTCTCTGGAGCTCAGCCAGATTGACTGTCAGGTTCATAGTTACCTCTGTTATCAAGGCCCATCTCTGCTGATTGCTCAGTTTGGCCAGTCAGTCAGCTCTAGGAAGAGCTGCAGTTATTTCAAACTTATTCCATTTAATAATTATGGAGGCTACTGTGCCCTTGGGAACCATCATTGCTGCAGAAATCGTTTGGAGCCTTCCCCAGATCAGCGCCCTCAACTCAATCCTGTCACTAAGCTCTGCAGGCGATTCCTTTGAATGGATAGCTTGTTTTTGCTGTGGGCCCTTATATAGAAGGGTGTGTGCCTTTTCTAATCATGTTCAATTAACTGAAGTAACCAAAGGTGTACTCCAAACAAGGCGTAGAACATCCTCAATGATGATCAATAAAATGGAAAGTACCCGAGCCAAATTTCAAATGTCACAGCAAAAGGTCTGAATATTTGTGTCAATGTGATATTTCAGTTTACCTGTAATAAATAACCATTAAACCATGTTTTTGCTTTGTCATTCTGATGTATTGAGTGTTGTTTGATGAAATAAAAAAATGAAGTTAAATGATTTTAGCAAAAGACTAACATCATAAACAACATAAAATAAAAAAATAACAAAATGAAGGGGTCTGAATACTTTCTGAATCCACTGCACTCTCCAAATGTCAGTAGTTCATCACACATTGCAAAAAAACACCATGGTGCTGCTAACTTATAGTATTAGTTTTTTCTATCCGCCCCCTAATGTGCATCGCTGGCTAGTAAAAAAAAAAAAAAACTGCACAGTACCTGTTTTTTTTTTTTTTTTTATTCTTTTTTTAGCTGTGCATGTTGTGGTAAACATAATTGTTCTGAAACTGCATTCTATGTATTACAGCTGGTGAGCTTCAATATTCCCTCTTGGGGATATTATATATCCCCCTTGGGGATTAATAAAGTATCTATCTATCTATCTATCTATCTATCTATCTAAATCATGGGAAGCAGAGACAAAAGTGGAATAGAATGGGATGTTTCAAAACAACTTTTGAAAGGGACTGTGTTAGGTAAGTTTTGACACAGATGTGGAAAGCAAAGTGAAAACACACCAACCTTTTTTTACTTAAAAATATCACATATAACCTTTACGTACATCAAAATGTGGCAGCAGTGGAAAAAAGTGTCTATGCAATGAAATATAAAACTGAAAATCTGTGTGTTAAATCAAGTACTTGAGGCTATTTAGCAAAGGTTGCTGCAGATATTGTTGTGTCTACAGTCAGAGTTGAATAGACCATGCACATCTCTTTTTTCCCTTCGTACATAGCAATGCACTCACATTTACCCGGAAGGGAAGATGGCTGACACAATAAGCTTTAAGGTACATTTCATTATATTTTCAGTTTACCAGTAAAATATAACTCAGTATACATTTTGCATGTTATATACACCGAATGAAAAAGTCTGCAAAAGAAAAAAACTTTTGCACCCACTCATATTACTGCAAAATAACTATAATTATTAATTGGATCATGTTTACTTTAACTAGCTCACTTATATTTGTAGACATACTGACGCAACATACAGTAAGGCTTCTAAATGTGATTACAAACGGCCTGGCTGCACCTTGAATTATTATACATATTTTATTGTGTACTCAAGTTTTATGCTGTAATCTTTTATAGGATGTGAACTTTGCACATACTCTCACTTTACTCAAACCTCCAATTGTCTTAATATGTTTTAAAGACATTGAAGCCCTATCAAAAGAAATAGATTTTAGAATTTAAGAAAAGCCAATAAGCTGCTGTGGAGACACAATTTCAGACTAACTTTTTTGAAAAGTGAAAATGAATTAAAAGAAATGTGATAAATAAAAAATCCCTATCGATGTATATTTGGTAGAATTTCACTCGCAAACCTCCCTACATATAGCACCATCTGGAATCTATGTACATGATTTTTTTTCAAAAACTTTCTAAGATTTAAATTTTTAAATACAATCAATTTTAGTAAAGCAGGTAGAAATATAGTAATTTTAACAGTAAGAATACTGACTAGCCGATTTGTGTCTGTTAGACATTCATTTTTATGTAAGAAGTATATACTTACAAGGTTTTATTAATCTCTAGAGTTCATCTGATGCTCAGGTATGCGTTTTCTTCTCCACTGCCACTAATCCTTTAGCATGTGATTAATTTGTAATTCAGTAATTTTGTCTATATATCATTGCTTCAGTACCTACTGATCGATTATAATGTTTAATATATGTTCAGTGGCAATGGAAAGAGAACAATGTAAAATCACTATTTGTTGCTGTATTTTAAATGGACATGGACAATAAAATATTGGCTAAACTTAAGTGTTTCATAGCAAGCCCAAAGAATGCATTTAATCATGCCATATTATTAATTTTTAAAAAGTTTTGTTAACATTTTCATTAGGTACACCTTAATAGCACCGGGTTGGATCCCCTTTTGCCTTCAGAACTGCCGTAATTCTTTGTGGCATAGATTCACCAAGGTGCTGGAAACATTCTTCAGGTATTTTGGTCCATATTGACAGGATAGCATCACGCAGTTGTTTCAGATTTGTCAGCTGCACATTCATGAATGCATATTTCCTGTTCCACCAAATCCCAAATGTGCTCTATTAGATTGGGATCTGGTGACTGTGGAGGCCAGATGAGTACAGTAAACTCATTGTCATGTTCAAGAAACCAGTTTGAGATGATCTGAGCTTTGTGACATGGCACGTTATCCTACTGGAAGCAGCCATCAGAAGATGGGTACACTGCAGTCAACAACAATATTCAGGGGGTTATGGCATTTAAATTATGCTCAATTGGTACTAAGGAGCCGAAAGTGTGCCAAGAGAATATCCCCTATACCACTACCATCAGGCTGAACCACAGAAACAAGGCAGAATTTATCCATACTTTCATGTTGTTAATGCCAAATTCTGACCCTTCCATCCAAATGTTGCACCAGAAATTGAGGCTCATTTTTCATATCTTCCATTTGTCCAATTTTGGTGAGACTGTGCAAATTACAGCCTCAGTTGCCTGTTCTTAGCTGACAGGATTGGCACCATGTGTGCTCTTCTGCTGCTGTAGCCCATCTGCTTCAAGGTTCAACATATGCATTAAGAGATGCTCTTCTATATACCTCGGTTGTAACAAGTGGTTATTTGAGTTACCGTTGCCTTTCTATCAGCTCTAACCAGTCTGGCCATTCTCCACTGACATCATCAAGGCATTTACAGATAGAACTGTTAGTCACTGGATATTTTTCCCTTTTCTCTGTAAACCCTAGAGGTGGTTGTGAGTGAAAATCCCAGATGATCAGCAGTTTCTAAGACCAGTCCCATCTGGCACGAACAAACATGCAAAGTTTAAAGTCACAAATCACCTTTCTTCCCCATTCTGATGCTCGGTTTGAACTTCAGCAGGTATTCTTGACAAAGTCTACATGCCTAAATGCATTAAGTTGCTGCCATGTGAATAGCCGATATTTATGTTAACAAGCAGTTGAAAGGGTGGACCTAATAAAGTGGGCATTGAGGCTATAACCACAGTTTCATGTATTAAAATGGGATCAAATAGATATAAGCCAGCTAACTACAAAATCCACTCTGTCCAGACGAAAGGTCCATAGATAAGACTGTGCAGGAGAATAACAAAGCAGTTCTGTCTTAGGATTCAGAATATAATGGTGCATCTTCTACCATATGTAGAAGATGGACAACAGATATAACAAATGAATAAAATACTGTTAAAGCCAGCAAACCAATAGTAATAACTAGTAAACCATATTGGATTCATGAGTTCATCTAAAAAAATTTTTCTTCCCAGTCCATAGTCAAAGGCTGTTAAACTAAATGCATAAAAACATTTTACATTGACTAAAAAGGATCCAGCACATTACTCCAAAGCTGAGTGGCCTTATAATTAAGGCTTTGCTGCGTAAAGTAATTCAGTTTCCCTTGTAATAAAAAAGCTAGCATTCTAAGATAATAAAACCTAAATTGGAGTATAAGCAGTAAGTTTGTAAGATATAAGAAAGACTTTTAGATCAATTAAAAATAAACTCAATATACAAATACTGTATTTAATACTTTCTAGTTATTGTTATGAAACTTGCTATTGAATTTCAAATAAAATGCTTTATGGTGGTTAATTTCACAGTATTAACAAATTATAGAAGGCTGGTGTTACACCACACATCTTTGAGTCAGACAGGATGTTACACGTAACTGCATTTACAGGATTTCATTGCTCTGAGGATGCCAGAGTATAGTAATAGTAATCAAAGTGGTTGGCAAATTACACAAACCTGCGATTAATTTTCAGCACAGTTCCACATTTATAAAGTATGTCTAGTTCGCCACTTTTTCTGACAGCCAGTATGTAATGCAATGCCTGACAGCCTCAGTGCTGCCATGATTCACAAAACAAGACATTAGGCACACAAGCCTCTCTTTTCTGTTTATGAGGTTTAAAACATCCATGTTACTTGTTTCTTGTATCTGCATTACATACGTATACTGTACTTCCAGGTCAGTGCTCATTAGTAAGCAGCTCTGTCACACACATAACCTGCCCCTAAATGTCTTATATATCTCAGTATGTAATGTGAGGATCAAACATGTTTTATTCTGTCAGGCAAGTCCCAGACTGGTTTGACTGGGATGTCAGATTACACGACTGGTGAAACTTTATTATGCTTTGACAGCATCCAACTGACAAAGATTAAGAAAATGAAATCTATAACTGAAAATTGCTTGAAAAATTACGTGTGATGGAGCCTTGATGTAGTATCTTGAAGCCACAGTCATTCTCTCAGATTAATGTGAGGCCTATTGACCCTGTAAATCAAGTTCTTAGAAAACAGTCTGGGGGCTCAGATGCATGATGATTAAGACTAAATTTGTGGCAAATGTTACAACACATATTTCAACTAAAAAAATTAACTTTATAAAAGCAGCTGCCTAGTAACAAGCATAACTCAAAGTACAACCTAAAATGTATATCCAGATTTCTTTTGTTCCTATTAATAAAATATATTTTATGAAAGTAGAAAGAAGCCTTTTACCAAAGCAAAAGACATGAATGAAGAACACTGATAGATGGATATTTATATTCTCTGATTGTGAGGGTAGTGGAAGAGTTTATGACTGTTCATTTATAACTAATATCTAAAATGTGTAACTGTACTCACAAATTTAAACTATTTAAGAAACTCTGTAAGCAAATGAAGCTAATAACACCTTTTGACATTTCCCAACTGGTTTATCATGTGCATATTTAGGCACATTATATTTAGGTTAAATTCTGCAAATCTGAAACACTTCTAATTTGTGCTTTTCCTCATAGATTGTGTGTAAGCCAACAGTAGATGGTTGCTATATACTTCATATTTTAGCTAGCCAAAACTCAACAGTACAGACCTTCAGAATAAAGTCTTAGGTATTTAAGAAGCCAGTAGTCCATAATTTATACAGATTCTTAATTCAAAATAGTGTTGATAAATGTCATTCAAACTTACAAATTAAATCATATTAAACTACATGAATTTTCATCAATTTTCCACTTAAGTACTCTGAACTCTGCATCACCACCAACCCCCAAAACATACCCACCAACCCCCAACGAAAAAAGAAATGTGGTCTTTGTCTTATCTGACCTTTAAGCACAGTGGGGTAAAGTCTGCTGACCTAGAATATGCAATATTACGTCAACAACTGCACACAGCTTCTGCTTTCAAAAGATGCCTCAACAATTACAGTCTTCATTCTCCATTTATGAAGAGTGCTCTTCATACAACTAAAGTAAGCAAATAGCCATATCTCACCATCTGTCTTTCACTTGCAAAAACAGAACAGATGGTGTATAACCTAAAGCAGAATAGCTGCTAGCAAGTGTTGCTGGTTAGGGGTAACATGTAAATGCATTTTAAACCATAATGAAAATATAAAATTATTATACAATAGCAAGGCATAACATTTACACACTGAGTACTTCCATGAAAACTGCAACATTTCTTTAAACATCACATAAATTAAATATATAATTAAAAACAAATTTTATAAAATGGTAAAAAACCCTTCTTTTTGGACTTATTCAGTTACATTGTTATGACTAGGGCTGATGTTCGATTAAATGTAATTACAATTAACAGTACAGTTAAAAATTTTTACCATAATTAGCTGCAAGTTAATCAAAATTTTACGTATTTCCTTCAAACACATTAATATTTTTCTATAAAGTAAAAATAATTTCTAATACTAAACAGTTTTAATTATCACTTGCCTATGAATAACAAATTATTTTAGTTAGTTTATTGATCAGTTTTGTGTAACAGATGCAACAGAATAAACAGTGAAAAACTAATCTGTCAGAAGCCCAAAGTAAGTTTTTTTTTTTCTCATTTTGAGCCACATCACAATGCAAATTAGTCTATCACTTTGATTGGTTTGGTCAATAATTTTCGTCTTTAAAATATGAAGATGAAAAATACAATATAATTGATTTTCTGACTATTTATTCAGCTAGTTCCTTAAGCACACCGGTTTATTTACTCTGGTTGTTCAAGCAATGATCTTTTTTATTAGCAACATATCCAGATACAGAAAACAACTGCAATAATGATATTTTTTTACATACCCAATGGTGTCTTCATTCAAATAAATCATAAGTTTCCATGTTGTCTTTCATTATTAAAAACCAGTGTTTGTGTTGCAATTACTTTGTACGTTTTCTTTAATTTTTCACTTAAGATGGCACTTAAGTCTTCAATCTGCCTCAAGAATGATTTTAGATATGAAGAGGTAGGGGAAGTGACAGCGAAGGTGGTTGAGATGAGAACGGCACCTGTACGCATGTGCTGCACAACCTCCCTGCTGTCCACTGTTGTGAGTTGATTCTACAATAAAATAAAAATAGGAATAACCTTGGAGGTCAATCATCACCCCGAAAGCGGATAGTAGACGTCACGTAGTATATGTGTACCGAATTTCAGGTCAATAGGTCAAACAGTTTGCGAGCTACAGGTGATTTAAAATCCTGGAAAGACAAACAAACAGCCACAGTAGCGTATTATATAAGAAGATATGCAATTTGCACATATATACCCTGGGAAGAGCAGCGAGTCACAACTGAGTGAGTCTGCTTTTATCAAGGATCTCATCAACTTCAAGCAACATACAGTGAAAGGGTACAATTACCATTGGATAGTTGAGTTTCAGCCCATTATAATTATGTATACTTGTCTGATTCGTCATTCATATTACATGCCTCAGCTGTACATAAAAGACAGGAAGTAAATTGCATCTTAGTAAGTAAATGTGCAGTTACACACAAAGCTTGTGTCAGATTCTAATCACGGTTTTGACTCTACTCAGAACGACACATTTGACGAAAGACATGATGCTACACTTTATTTGTAAGTGCTGCCTTAGTATAACATTGAAACATCATGGTGTGCTCTTTTAAAGTTTAAGCGTCATGGGTTCAACTACCATACCTGGACTACTGCATGTTTTCCCTATGTTAGTTACTGAGCAGTGCTCTTTTAGTTTTAACTTGGGAGTACAGGCAATGTTTCTTAGTGTACCTGTAAGTACTGTTACACTGTACTTGTGCCTCTCAAAATTTCAGACCCCTCTTTTCGACTGTCACTTTATCATGATGCTAACGTCGCTGTTTAGTTAGCGCATGATGAAAAAAAAAAAAAAAATGAAAGTGGCTTGTTCACAGTATAATCCCAAACCTTGTCTCCCCACTAAAATTATCACCCCTGATAATAACAAATGGATCAAATGCGCTGTGCAATATTTTTTATCTCTTTTTTTATTCACTTTCAGCCACAAACCCACACTCCCCAAATTGAATTGAGAAATGAGCATGACTACAAATGGGAAATTCAATCAAAGTGTGGCCCCGTTAAGAGCTGGGATTATGAAGCAAGCACTCAGTGAATCAATTGTGATTAGAAACGAGACCCAAAAAAAAAAAAAACACATCTTGCTCTGCTCTGTCAATTGGAGGAGGTGGGATGGATTATGCTGACAACAAGTGTCATGTTCTCATGTGCCTGTGATGGCTGCCTGTAACTCAAATATGGCTAAGAAACACTGGTTTAGATTAAGTATCTATATAACTAGCTCTTGATTGTCCATTTCTTGCCTTGAGCCCAAAGGTATTGTACTCATCTCCGTAACCCAGCACCAGAAGAAGCATGTATTGAATTGTATAAATGTACTTAGTTTATTCCAGATGTGAAATGCAAAAGAAAAGCAATAACAAGGAGAAAAATAAATAACACACTGAACTATTCTGTGGCAACTGGAACAGAAGGCAAGACAAGATGTGTTAATTGTAGGACAAAAGCCCTAATCTAGCGTACACAATGTAAGCTTCCTCCGTGTCTAGTGGTAAACAGAAATTGTTTCAAGGGCTAGATGAAAAATAATTTTTAAAGTAAAGGTTTGGATGAGTACATAATTATATGCACACAGTTATATATTGCTTACTTGTTACTTCAGAGTAATATAAAAAGAGTGTGTATACGCATTTGTTTTCTAGATAATAAAAACAAAATATATATAACTGCTACTGCAATACTTGTTTTGATAAATTGTTTAGGTGCAAGAGACTAAATGTTTCCTAAAGGGATACTATGTTTCCAAACAGGGGACACCTTGTGCCAAACAGCATAACTTGCAATGATATGGGATATGACATCTAACCTTGGTATAATGATAGCTGACAGATTGGGTGTACCAAAGAAAATTGATTCCAGAGTTGTGTATCATAAAATGTTTTGGTTATGAACTGTAAAATCCAGTTTTTCACAGAGAAAACCCTACAGCACCAATTTTTGTGTTTCAATTAGTTGATATTGGTTTAAACAAATGTTTTTATTTAATATAAATAATGTGCTTTTAAAAATCTGAAGTGTTGTACTTGCTACTCTTCAGTCATTTGCAGCTCCTTTACTAGATAAGCAGTGCACTAGCCATTTATTTTGGGGTATGTAATTTAGGTGCAATAATGCCAAAAGACCCTTTGTGCATGAGGGGTTAAGTAATGCTGGCATTTTTCCTTTCATGAAATAAGTATGCATTAAGTTATTGTTACTTTAAAAAGTAATATATGTAACATACATAACGTTTAACACACATGTTAAACACACATGCTGAAAAGTCCATTAGAAAAAATGGAAGCAGAATACCTTAATTGTATTTATTCCATAAACCTAGATATTAATATACAGTAAGTGACCAATAGCCTTATTAGAACAGTCTTGGGGTGTTGGATTGTGAGATGCTTATGGAGTACCAATTTGCCAATTGGTTGCTCTACCCATGTACTGAAGAAAGTATCTAAACCTTTGGGGTTGGGAAGGTGCTGCACCGGCGTTTTAGCTCAGGACACAGTCTTGTTTCACAGACTGATGAAACTCAGCACAGTAGAGATATATGGTAATGTTAGTACGATGATTCAAAGGTGATTTGTTCCAAGTTCATTTAAAATTGATAAAAATCACGATGTTGCATTGGCGCAAAACTCTGAAATTAGATTCGCCTTTCATAAAATGGTTTTGAATAAATATCCACCAACAGGAAACAACAAGTTTTTTTGGGGGGTTGGGACTGGAAGGTACCAATTACTTTTACTCTTTCAAATGCAATGTCCTCAGTCATAGTTAGTTGTGTTTAATCATGGCTTGGCTATAGTGCATATTTTGCTTTTTCTTACCATACATGCAAACAAAATGCTGTGTTGTACTGTGACCTTACATCTTATAACACACATATGTAACACACACACATAGTATATATTGGGGATGGGACAGTTACTGGTTTTTACAGTATACAGTGGTGAAATCTCCAACGTTTATTACACCTAAATATTTCAATTATTACCGTAACTGTTGACGATTATAGGGTTTTTAAAACAAGTGCTTAATTTGCTAAAAAGTATGTAATCAGCATGCAAATTGTGCATCTAGTGCTTTAATTTAACTATGACAGAACGCACTGTCAGTGGTTGAGAGCTCTTTCACCCAGTGAAAAAGGACGAAGTCTGAAGTATGGTCCTATTTTGACTTTTTGAAAGCAGGTGAGGGAATATTAATTGAAGATTACTGTGCAGAAAGAAAGTTGCAGCAAAAGGGGGAAACATATTAAATTGAATTAATTATTTTCGAACAAATCAATCATTGCTACACAGTAAGTTCAAGATAAACAGCAAATAAATAAAGATTACCTTAACTTGCTGATCACTTATTAGTATGAAGTTTTAGTGTTACATGCTCTAGCAAGTATTTGACTGCATATGCAAGGCTTGAAATTCAGTGTGGGACTGCAGATATCACACAAATTAAATTCCCATAAATTCTAATTTTTAAAGTATGAATTTCCTGATCATATTTATTTGGTAAGCAATCTTTCTTAGTTGTTGCAAAAACATTCAACATCATTTTAAAATTATGTTAGAATTGTGCCTAAATTGTTACTTAGTAACAATTATTTTTCACTGTATATGTTTTGTTAAGCTCACATTCAAACAATGTCATATCTCTGATGCAGTTTCTCTTGACTGGTGCAGGAAGCTGCAAAATTCAGTGATTGGCTATTTAGTGAAGCTGCGCAAGTACACAGCAACAGTCAAACACACAGAGCTTGCAGTGCCCTTTCTTTAAACTGTGCCATAGAATAAATTCAACTAAGCTTTGTTAAAGTGAAGGCTAAAAATAGGCTGAAGTATATTCATGTGTTAAAATCAAAGTAGGCTTTACAGGAACAAGCTCTACAGAGGAAGTGTCGGTCAACGGAGGTTCAGACACATTCGGATACAGAGAAAGGGCACTGAAGATACATGTAGGGCAAAAGAGATATAATATTTGCTAACATAATTAACATAGCTAGTGTGTACACATATCAGAAAATATATATATTGTAAACAATTGTATATACTTATATGTACATTTTTGTCAATTTTGTTATTGTGTTATTGTCACAATTGTACAATGTATATATAGCAATAAACTTGAACTTGAATGACATTGCTCCACTTTGTTATTGTAATTGGTCTAGGTTTTGTATCTAGAGAAATGACAGACAATAATATTTATTTTTTATTTTTATTTCTCATAAAGCCTCCTCCTTGCTTGATATATAAATATTTTCTGCTCCACTTTGTTTACCAGATGATGTCTTTACAAAAGCATTCCTACAGTGGCGGCGAATCTTCTAAGATCTTAAATATGTAAAAAATGTTGAAAATCTGCATTCTGGGGAAACTGAATGACATTTTGTAACACGTCAATTCCAAAAATTTTAAACATTGTAATTCAAAAACTAAAGTGATTTCCTTGAATTGGGTGAGGGAACCATTAACTTTAGAAGGTCAGATTTTTCAAGTGATATTTCTGAGTAGAATAAGTGAAGAAAACTGATGAAAGGTAATTCTTCAAAATGAAAATATTGAAGCAACTGAACCCCAATATAAAAACCTTCTGATATGCAACATTACTGGTCACTTACTACACATCAGTGCAAGACAAACCATATATTCTGCACTACTGCCTATGGCGCTTTTTTTTTTGAGTAAAAAAGAAAACATTGCAAATAATTTCTCACTAATGACAGAAAATTCATGAAATATATATATATATATAAACTACAAGTTCTACAGTAAGTCCATTACATATCCGATACCATTACAGGATTAGGATATCTGTAGTTAATAAGCTGTAACTTTTATTGTTCAAACAAAAACACATTTTGCTAAGATTATTCATATGTATAATACTGAAAATCTACATAACACCTGTTGCACATATGCCACTCTCTCTCAGTTTTGAGGACACAACCATTCAGGGATTATGCATTGTGCCAAAAAGCTCAACAAATGTATTCACTTTTACAACTAAACAACAATTCTTTTCATTACCCTCTAACTGTTCTCCTGAAAACAGTGCATAATGTCAATCAAACAATTCATAAAACCATGTTGGCTGCAGGTGGTGTGTTAAAAAAAAAAAACACCACACAGAAACTGATGTGCTGGGTTTGACATCAAGTGAGAAACAGAAAAAGATTCAAGTGGGCCTACTATGATACTGGAAAAAATATCAAAAATAGTTGTGAGTGGCTTCAATTTGAGATTTAGTAATTGATGCTAATAAAAACAAACAGAAATAGGTACAGTATTATTTATAACTGATAATAGCTTACCTTATTCAATTACTTTATCTATGTTAAGACATTAGACAGGTTTTGAGTTCTGTAATGACACCAGACCTGCTGATTACTTTTTTCACATGGGTATTTGCCATATCTAAAACATGTTGTGCCAATTAATGTCAGAACAGGATCCTCAAAGCAATGGTTGGATATAAATCTGAACAAAATGATTAGCTACACAATAAACAACTTTAACCAGTTAACATAATGATGTGTGAATACATGGTTGGCATGTTGTAAGCAATGTGTGAAGATCCCAAGAATCATTGCATAAATATTAATTTAAAGGCTGACATTAACACACATCATTCATTCATTCATTTGCTGAAGCCACATCAATACAAAGTGACGGGGAGTTACAGCCTAAGAAAGAAGAGCAAGGGTCAATGCAGGACAGAATAAACACTAGACATGCCTCTATGTGCTCACATAGTGTTAATCAACCTAACAACATATTTATGACATGAAGCAAAATCCAGAAACCTAAAAAAACAACCCATGCTGATGTGTGGAGAACATGCACACTCCTCTCAAATAGTGTCAGGGATAGGATATGGATCAAGAACTTTTGATCCCAAAGGGAGAAAAGGTAACATTGTTTAATCGTGCCACCATCCATATATATCACCTAATTAAAATGATTTTAAGTATACTGAAATTATAGCCCTTCCAAATAATTGTACATGTTTTACCCGAGTCAAAAAGCCATTAAAAATGTATTTCACCGTAAAAGTATCTACCCTAGTGGAAAACATTTAAAAGGCTATGGTTGAGTCGATAGCAGTACTGCCTCAGAACGCCATGAAACTGTGTTCATTTCTCCAGTCCGTGTGGAGTTTGCACATTCCCCCTACATTTATAGGAGTTTCTTTTGGCTTCCCCATCTTAACCTACAAGATTGGTAGGTTAAATGTTGACTCCAGCTTAGCCTTGTATTGCATTTGTGCCCAGTGGTTTAGGTTATTGCTTCCTGGGACACTAAAATAACAAAAGCAGATTCACAAAATGAATAAATGGATAGATGAATTAAAGGAAAATTTAAAAATTTTATAGTTAACCTTCTTAGCTTGAGAAATTGTCATTGCCACTTTCACTCTGATTATTTATCCATTTGTAATTAAACCTGTTTAATCCAGTTCAGAATTGTGGGTTCCCACATAAGGGAGAAGAGAGAAAGTCACCTTAGACAGGGTGCTAGACCACTGCAGGGCACATACCCATGGAAACCAACAAAACTAACATGTGTTTAAGATGCAAGAAGTAAAATAGGAGTACAGAGGAAAAACATATTTATAGGAAAAATGATGAGTAAAAAATGGTCTATACACACACACACACATATTATTTTATATACAGTAATCCCTCCTCCATCGCGGGGGTTGCGTTCCAGAGCCACCCGCGAAATAAGAAAATCCGCGAAGTAGAAACCATATGTTTATATGGTTATTTTTATATTGTCATGCTTGGGTCACAGATTTGCGCAGAAACACAGGAGGTTGTAGAGAGACAGGAACGTTATTCAAAACACTGCAAACAAACATTTGTCTCTTTTTCAAAAGTTTAAACTGTGCTCCATGACAAGACAGAGATGACAGTTCTGTCTCACAATTAAAAGAATGCAAACATATCTTCCTCTTCAAAGGAGTGCGTGTCAGGAGCACAGAATGTCACATAGATAGAGAAAACAATCTCTAGCAAACAAATCAATAGGGATGTTTGGCTTTTAAGTATGCGAAGCACCGCGGCACAAAGCTGTTGAAGGCGGCAGCTCACACCCCCTCCGTCAGGAGCAGACAAAGAGAAAGAGAGAGAGAGAGAGACAGAGTTTGTTTTTCAGTCAAAAATCAATACGTGCCCTTCGAGCTTTTAAGTATGCGAAGCACCGCGCAGCATGTCATTTCAGGAAGCAGCTGCACAAAAGATAGCAACGTGAAGATAATCTTTCAGCATTTTTAGACGAGCGTCCGTATCGTCTAGGTGTGCGAACAGCCCCCCTGCTCAATCCCCATACGTCAGGATCAGAGAAAGTCAGCGCAAGATAGAGAGAAAAGTAAGCAATCTAGCTTCTCAGCCATCTGCCAATAGCGTCCCTTGTATGAAATCAACTGGGCAAACCAACTGAGGAAGCATGTACCAGAAATTAAAAGACCCATTGTCCGCAGAAATCCGCGAACCAGCAAAAAATCCGCGATATATATTTAAATATGCTTACATATAAAATCCGCGATGGAGTGAAGCCGCGAAAGGCGAGGCGCGATATAGCGAGGGATCACTGTATATATATTACAGTACTGTGCAAAAGTTTTAGGCAGGTGTGAAAAAATGCTGTAAACAAAGAATGCTTTCAGAAATATAAATGATTATTTATTGTTATCAATTTACAAAATGCAAAGTGAGCGAACAAAAGAAAAATCTAAATCAAAATTTGGTGTTACTACCTTTTGCCTTCAAACCAGCATCAATTCTTATAGGTACACTTGCACAAAATCAGGGATTTTGTAGGATTATAGCCAGGTGTATGATCAACCAATTATACCAAACAGGTGCTAATGATCATCAACGTCACACGTAGGTGGAAACACAGTCATTAACTGAAACAGAAACAGCTGTGTAGGAGGCTTAAAACTGGATGAGGAACAGCCAAACTCTGCTACCAAGGTGAGGTTGTGAAGACAGTTTCATGTCATGGCAAGATTGAGCACAGCAACAAGACACAAGGTAGTTATACTGCATCAGCAAGGTCTCTCCCAGACAAAGATTTCAAAGCAGACTGAGGTTTCAAGATGTGCTGTTCAAGCTCTTTTGAAGAAGCACAAAGAAACGGGCAACGTTGAGGATCGTAGATGCAGTGGTCGGCCAAGGAAACTTAGTGCAGCAGATGAAAGACACATCAAGCTTATTACCCTTCAAAATCGGAAGATGTCCAGCAGTGCCATCAGCTCAGAACTGGCAGAAACCAGTGGGACCCAGGTACACCCATCTACTGTCTGGAGAAGTCTGGCCAGAAGTGGTCTTCATGGAAGAATTGCAGCCAAAAAGCCATACCTCTGACGTGGAAACAAGGCCAAGCGACTGAAGTATGCACGAAAACAAAGGAATTGGGGTGCAGAAAAATGGCAGCAGGTGCTCTGGACTGACGAGTCAAAATTTGAAATATTTGGCTGTAGCAGAAGGCAGTTTGTTCATCGAAGGGCTGGACAGCGGTACAATAATGAGTGTCTGCAGGCAACAGTGAAGCATGGTGGAGGTTCCTTGAACGTTTGGGGCTGCATTTCTGCAAATGGAGTTGAAGATTTGGTCAGGATTAATAGTATTCTCAATGCTGAGAAATACAGGCAGATACTTATCCATCATGCAATACCATCAGGGAGGCGCATGATTGCCCCCAAATTTATTCTGCAGCCAAAGTCATTAAGAACTATCTTCAGCGTAAAGAAGAACAAGAAGTCCTGGAAGAGATGGTATGGCCCCCACAGAGCCCTGACCTCAACATCATCGAGTGTGTCTGGGATTACATGACGAGACAGAAGGATGTGAGGAAGCCTACATCCACAGAAGATCTGTGGTTAGTTCTCCAAGATGTTTGGAACAACCTACCAGCAGAGTTCCTTCAAAAAACTGTGTTCAAGTATACCTAGAAGAATTGATGCTGTTTTGAAGGCAAAGGGTGGTCACACCAAATATTGATTTGATTTAGATTTCTCTTTTGTTCATTCACTGCATTTTGTTGATTGATGAAAATAAATGATTAACACTTCCATTTTTGAAAGCATTCTTTGTTTACAGCATTTTTTCACACCTGCCTAAAACTTTTGCACAGTACTGTATATTATACACACACATATATATATAAACATTATATATACACATACACACACACACACACATATATATATACACAGTATATAATGTGTGTGTATATATATATATATATATATATATATATGCACATACATACACACACTATATACTGTATATATACTGTGTATATATATATATATATATATATATATATATACACATACAGTATATAATGTGTGTATATATATATATATATATATATATATATATATACACACACACACACATATATATATATACACAGTATATATATATGTGTGTGTGTATGTGTGTATATATATATATATATATATATATATAGTATATAATGTATATATATAGTATATGTGTGTATAGAGTATATAATGTATATATATATATATATAGTATGTGTGTGTGTATATATATATATATATATATATATATATATATATATATATATATATACACACACACGCATTATATATATATATATATATACACACAAATATATTAGAGAGAGGTTTCTACAACAACATTTGTTTATATAGCACATTTCACTCAAATGACGTAGCTCAAAGTGCTTTAAAGGATGAAGAAAGAAAAAAAAAAGATATATATATATATATATATATATCTTTATATATAATCTTCATTTGGATCTTGATCTTTGTTTGTCTGCGAATTCACTGCCTTGTGTGGTGTTCCTGCTGTGTTCAGTAGAGGGCAGTAGTGATGGAGGAGGAGAGGAAGTGAGGGGGAGGATCGTTAGAAGAGGTTGGAGTGTGGTGATTAAAGAGGACTGAACTAAAGGAGACTATGTGCTGTTTGTACTGGCTGAATACACAACACCTTGGTTGTTACTTTTGTTTACAAACACTGTCGATAGCACTCTGTGTTTAGATCTGGCGTTGAAACCATGCTTTGTGTTTAGATCTGGCGTCAACACCTGCTTCGTTGTCGAGACTGTGGTTTTTTGTGTTCCTATCGACCGTCGTTGGCAGCACTTCGTCCAAATCGAATGTTCACCCACTTCTTGGGGTCAGAGTATATATGTCGGGCACACTTCTGTGATTTTCCATCAGTCGGCGTTTGGAGTTCAAGAAAGAAGCATTGCTTCTTCCTTACTCTTTGGATTGCCACAAAGCAAACTGCGAGATTGGAGAAAGGTTGAGAAGAGATCGTGACAGGAAACGACAGCATCATGAAAACGAGATGGACTGTGAACGGAGAGAAGCAGAAATGCTCCTCCACCACCACATAATTACTATTCGGACAGTGATTCTGAGGAGGCCGTTCCTATCGAATAAATGTCCAAGGGTTTTGTTTTCCTTATAAAAAATCATAATGCTGTGCGACGAAGGGCCCAGTTCACGACTGGCAGCCGCATTTAAACAGGGAGCCCTTCACAGACAACTTTAACACGCGCAACGTAGTTGGGCGCACATGGCTAGTATATATATAACACAATTAGGCAATTCTAATTAACATAGATTAAAAGTAAGGTCTGATGGCCATGGAGAACAGAAAAAAAAATTCTAGAAGGTTAATCAAGATCATGCATACAACAAACCATAAAAACTGCTCTTTACATAACCAAACATATAGTTTTGGGCGAAAAAAATTCAAATATTCTTTAAGACTCAAAATATATTGGTGTACTGTTTATTAGCCTTCAGAAGTCCCAGTTTACCTTTCTAAATGACTTTGAAGGTGCTGCACAGAATCCACAATTCAATTCTTAGCAAACAGTTCTGGGTTGAGTTCAAAATAAAGAAAATTATAAATAACCAAAACGAAAATTGCGGCCTATACAAAGCTCTCACATGAAGAAAATTACTACAATGTTTTGCAGTTTTGAAAGGTCTTAAATTACTACATCACAGCACTTAGTGTTGCTCTCTTACAACTCCAGAACCTTGGATTTAAGTCCTAGTCAACTCCCTGTTTGCATGTTTTCCTCACGTTTATTATGAGCTCTCTCTGAATACTCCAGTTTTTCTCCCACTTGCCAAACGTGTGCGAGATATGGCAACTGGTAATTCAAAAATGGCTCAACAGCAATATGTGTGGGTGTGTACTCAGGTCAAAACTTGGAAGTATTTTCTGCAGGCTAAATCATAAAACAATTCTCAGTTTACTAAAACAGTTTACATGTAATTACCCATCAATAAAATTCAATAAGTATAAACTACAATAATACATTTATGTAACGCTTAACAGATATTCAAAGGGTTACAACAGAATCAGAAATAAAGAGATCAAAAATAAAACCTAATATCAATATTTCTCATTATGTTATCTTTTACGTTCTACCAACTTTTATCATGCTGTACTCTGGTTTAACAAGATCTATGAAAGCTCTTATGTATTGATTAAAACCCTAAAAGAGGAAAACATGGTTAACTTCTCAAACCTTTTCTTATGTAGATTATGCTGCCATCTACAAGGAAGGTCTAATACAGGAAAAATGCACTTACTACTCTTATAAAGCTTTCAATTTTCAGGGAAACCTCAGAATTTTATTAGATCATACTGATGACATTTTGTTTCCATTGGCCCAGTCAAGTCAATTTTTTACAGTATCTTTCATCATTAAGGTGTTTGCTGTTGTGTCTGGTTTCATTTATAATTTATACATTTGCCTTTGGCTAAATTATTCACCATGAAAGGTTAAAATTTTGACAGACAACATATAAATCTACACACACCAAACACTTCCACATACACTGTTACGCCCTGGCAATTTCATTTGTCCTTGAAATTAAACATGCACCTGGAGGATAGCACATTTTTGATAAGCAATGATGAATAAACAATGCTTCTCACTACCACTACAGACATCCTCAGTTAAGCTGCAAGTTTAACATGGTCGGTCCTTATTTTTATTACATCTTTTTCAACAGAAGTGGGGATTTTTTGTGTAATCTTAGATTCTACACGTTCCTTTGAATCTCACACTTGGCACATATCTAGGCCAGCTTTAATTCACTTAAATAAACATGCCCAGGTTCTGCTCTTACCTGAAATAAAGAGCAGCTGAGACCCTTATTCAGACCTTTGTAATATCCTCCTTGGTGTTTCATTACAAGGACTGAAGAGGTTTTGGTAAACACAAAAATTAGCTCATGGGGGGCCTTGACGTCTCAATAAGTTACACCTACTAACACATGCACTGTGCACCAACTTCTATTTATCCATATGTGACTAACTTTCAGTGTTGTCAGGTCAAACCTACCATATATGCTCACTTTAAGTGCATTTGCATATACAACTCTAACTTTAAAGCATTTTCTTTCTCTGAACGGTTTCATTTCAATACAACATATTTTGTTCTATTTACTTTTAGTGCATTTACATGAATTGTATTTTTTCTCTGTTAAAAATAAATACACAGTATCAAAGTGTGCCTTGAAAGGTATTAAGTAAAATGTATTGTTATTTTATAGAAGCACAAGAAAATAAAACAGGAATAAAATAAACAATACTAGACAAACTATAACAAAACAGTTCTAGATTTACAGTAGAGTAAACCAGATGTAACATATAACTAAAAGAATGGGTGGAGAAAAATCACTATGCGGACAGAAGTCAAACAAAGATGGAAAAGGTAAGCAGATCACTGTAAATACTAAAATTACCAGGAAGAGTAACTGTTCAAGAAAAGCCCAATGTACTTACAAAAGTGATACAAAACACTCAAACCTCTGTAACAACAGAAAGGAGGTTTATGTGTAAGTCACACGGGGCTTACTTACACTTTCTGAATATGCTTTTTCCGTTACATTTTTGTGGGAACCTGAAGTCTAGGATAACAGTACTTGTCACAAGGATAAAACCAGATCTGTATGGGATACCACAGTGCACATTCACACACATACAGTATTTATCCTTGCTCATGCCAAGTCATTTTAGAGCTATATATTAACTTCACATACCAGAATTCCCACAGAAAACCCATACAGGCATAAGTAAAGCATGCAAACTCTACAACATGACCAGGCTTGAAAATGAAGTCCTGTCCCTAGAGCCATGAGACACCAGAGCTGTAAATAACTTGTGCAAAAAGAATTGGTTCTTTAATTATTAATTAATGAATTAACATGGGAAACTAAAGACAATTCACATTGGGGTGCTGTTCACGCTTCTGCGGCCTCATTTATAAAACTGTGTGGGATTGAGTGTAAAAATATGCAAACTCCAAAATCAATGGGAAAATGCGTATGCAAAAAAAAAAAATCTGCCGTACACACATTTTACCCTTTAAAAAAAAACAAAAAAAAAAACACAATCACCTTGTAAATGTGTATATGTGAACATTTTATATTATATATATGATATGGACTATGCTAATCAACCTCATACATATGCAAACATGCCGCTGCAGAACATCATTGGTCTGACACATCAAGACAACGCCACCCGCTTTCAAGAGTAAGTGACTGCACTCTGCAACTGAGAGTGCAAGATCATGAGTGGAATTATAGCACCTCTCCTCTGCATTTTGGGGGGGTCAAGAAAAGTCAGTATCTAGCTGGCACATGTAATGACGTGAATGCTGACAATAGGACAGGCCTTCCAAAAAAACTGAGGGTTCAGCCAGTTACCTTACCAACAAGCCATTCACTATGTACAGCACCATCACATTTGTCAAAGCTATTTTGCTTCAAAATAAGTGAATCACGGGTTGACCCAGGCCACCAAGCTATAATGTTTTTCAGTATCATCTTGGCACCAATGTCTTTTACGTTAATGGAATGTCACTGCTCAACAAAAGCAACATCATTCTTCCTAGGTGTTCTTATTGCAATACATGTGTAGTAAATTTCTCAGATTACTTTAGGAGAACTGAACACTGCTGCAAATTGCCTTTTTACTTTGGCAAAAATATGTTTTATATATAGTATGTGCACACACACCATATGAAAACTGGGTTCAGGGCGTTGCTGTGAAGGTTAGTGACTTCCAGCACAGTGGGTATGACGGAGTATAGCTTGTCTGAGATACTCCTGACCTTTCGGCCAGTTACCTCAGAAATAACAACAGGTAGGCTATATAAAGTAACAAATAACCAAAAAGTTATTCAGTGCAAATACTGTATGCAGCATTGGCCCTCTCATAAGAGAACTAAAATACAGCCTGTATATCATATTCTTCACTTTTGAGGTGTAATATGTTTCTTATGCCAATGCACATTATAATAATGGTTTGATGATATGTATTATTATGTGTGTTAGTTATTTTGCTGGTTTGGCTGCACTTCCCTACTTGCTCAAGGGTGTCATCATTTCCCAGTTTTCACAAAATGTTGTGTATGCATGGGTAAGAGTTACCATAAATATGTGCATGTTCCCCAATTACGTTTTCCATTTTAAATCCTGACGTTTGCATGGACAGTTACATATGCACATTTCAAGCCTCATTTTGTGTGTACACAACTTTTATAAATATGATCTCCGGTCAGGCATATTTGATCTGAAACAACCTGTAAAACACAACCAAGCAGACTTGGAATACAAATTTTATATTCAGAAAATATAATACAAACAAAAATTGTTTCACAAACAATACAGCATAATAATAATAAGTGATTTTAATATGATGAGATCAACTTCAGATCTGTGCAAGTGTATTGTCTTTACTAAACTAAAACATGCTCTCTGCAAAATGCACAACATGATTAGGCCTACTGCATACAAAAAAGCAACATTTTGATTTTACCTGGAGGTGTTGGATGATGCATATACTTAAAATCTGGCTTTAAGGCATGTTTCCACACTGAAAATTTAAAAAGAACAAGGTTAGATACAGAATGGACAATTCTGACAGAACCATGCCTGAAACACTGGGTACCTACGATTAATGTTTTAATTT
The DNA here is from genome assembly GCF_900747795.2 of Erpetoichthys calabaricus. Taxonomy (NCBI): domain Eukaryota; kingdom Metazoa; phylum Chordata; class Cladistia; order Polypteriformes; family Polypteridae; genus Erpetoichthys; species Erpetoichthys calabaricus. Next base: position 153,943,714 of record NC_041395.2, read on the forward strand.
AAATAATGGATGAGTATTTTTTCCCACACCTATTAGGTCTCACTGATGGTCCCACATACTTGAAAATCCCACATCTCTGCCTGAAAAAAGATTCCTTTTTGTCTTGCCTACTCACTATTTATTATTTCACACATTTTCTGGCCATTGATAAACCTTAAGGTGATGTAAGAAATGTAACTCATGCCTCATTGACTTAGTGTTATAGGATACATTTTTGCTGGCAGTAATAGAAATGACTATAATATTTATTACCAGTAACGGCATACTGCATGATAATGTGCAGTGAATATTCTTGACTTCAGCATTCATAGTTTTCATCCTCTTTCTCTGTACGTTTAGCATTGGTTTGCCCAGAGATTGATGAGCTTGCTGCTTCCTGAGCAGCTCTTCTTTTCTCCACCCTAGTGGCCCGCTTCTTCTCTTCTTTTGTCGCCATCTTTTCGCATTAAAACTGATTAAGTCAGTGTTTGTGTTGCAATTACTTAGTATGTTTTCCTTAATTTTTCACTTAAGCTGGCACTTAAGTCTTCAATCTGCCTCAAGAATGATTTAAGATATGAAGAGATAGGAGAGGGGACGGTGAAGGTGGTAGGGATGAGAATGGCGCCCGTACGCATGTGCTGCACGGCCTCCCTGCTGTCCGCTGCCGAGAGTCGATTCTACAATAAAATAAAAACATGAATAACCTTGGAGGTCAATCATCACCCAAAAAGTGGACAGTAGACATCACATAGTATATGTGTACCAATTTTCAGGTCAATAGGTCAAACAGTTTGCGAGCTACAGGTGATTTAAAATTCTGGACAGACAAACGAACAGCCACGGTAGCATATTATATAAGAAGATATTTTATTTATAAGCCATGGAAGGGCAATCACATTTTTCTCCTTCAGCAATGTGTGGTCAACTTTGCAGTGTACTTCGGGTCATTATCATGTAGGAAGGTGCACCTTCTTCACAAAAACAGCTTTTTAGCATAGGGTAGCAGGTTTTCCTTAGGAATTTGATGGTATTTTGCTGCCTCCATTTTTCCTTCTATCTTAAGTGCCACAGTCCCTGCTGCAGAGAAACACCCCCACAACAGGATGCTACTAACCCCATTCTTTACTGTAGGTATTGTTTTCTTTGGATGGTAAACTGTATTGGCTTTCCGTCAGATATACCATTCGGCATTGACTCCCAATAGCTCAATTTTGGTCTCATCTGACCATAACACCTTTTTCCATTTGGCCTCTGAATCTTCAAAGTGCGTTGTGGCAAAGCTCAATCGAGACTTGATGGGACCTTTCTTGAGGAGTGGCTTTTTTTTTCTTTCTTGCAACCCTCCCATACAAGCCACATTTGTTTTGATGTTGTTGTCACATGCACAAAATGTCCACTCTTTGCTAAAAATTACTGTAACTGCATTAAAGTTGCCATAGGCCTCTTGGTAGCCTCTCTGACTAGTTTCCTCCTTGCTCTTCCATCCAGTTTGGAGGGAAGGCCTGATCCAGGAAGGATCCTAGTAGTACCAAACACTTTCCACTTCTTGATTATGGACTTTACTCTGCTTCTAGGGACTGATAAAGCCGTTGAGATTTTTTTATATCCATCTCCTGCCTTGTGTCTATCTACAACTTCATCCCTGAGATCTTTTGACAGTGCCTTGCCACCCATAGTTGATTGTTTGCTTTCGGTTGAACTTCTAACCACTGAAATGATACAGGAACAGCTGTTTTTATGCTGAACTAATCACAATGATTACAAATGAGCACAGGTGGCAGACAATTAGCTTGGCATGCAATAGAGAAGATGATCAGTTACACCTGATTTAGTTTAGAAGTATTTTTAGGAGGGGGTGATCCTTTAACCACCTTTGCTATGCTGTTATTTTTGGGGGGTGGGAACTGTTATCATATCATAGCACTATCATATCTTTTACTTGGCTGTTATAAGTTTCATGTAGTAAATACAGCTGGAAAAATATTTTTGTGTATATCTTCATTTCAAAAACTGCAAAGCAACAAAATGTGAATATTTTTAAGGGATGGCTCTTTTCTATACCTACAGTGTGTTTCACTAGTCATTAGGAAAAGAGGGCCGGATATTATTAGTGAGTTAAGTTTTATATTAGAAACGTCTTTATACATATTGGAAAAACTCTGGTGTAGCCCTTCAGAATTTTCATGCCCAAAATGTGACTGTTTCTAATAGGCACTTACAGTGCTGAACTGGCAACCCACCTATGGTGGGTTCCTCAATTCTGCTAGGACAGACTTCACATACTTATCAACACACAATAGTTCAAACATAAGAAAAAAACTACCTAAATGCAATACAGTAGACCATCTCTTAACAAAAACAATTAGAAAAGGTGTAAAATAAAAAAAAAAATTCTCTAGACTAAAAGTGATGAGGAAAACAATGTTTTATTATTCAATTTGTCCAAAAGAAAACCCTTGTTGAAGATGTGTGAAAGGAATGGAGATTCTAACTTATTTTGTTCTGAGTAAGAGTCTTGTAGTGACAATCTGTCCGGAGCTGGTTCGTCCCTTGCGTCAAATACTCCCCTATTTATGATTGTATACTTCAGTGTATTTCTTACTGTAATCTAAAAACGAACATGACATGTGGTTCAATGAAATACAGCAATGGGCCTTCAAAGATAACACCAACCGCTGGACGGGTTGTGCAGCGAAACTCTGCTTAATACTTATGACTGTTTTGAGGTTTTCCTGTTTTTAAATAATTGCTACACAAATGCATTCCCAAACAATCGTGGACCCAATTGGTCAATACACTCCAACTTTATATATGGCTTTGAACGTCGATTGCGGACAGCCCAGTTAATCCTAAAATCCTAAAAACTCGATACACAGCAGGCAGAGATAACGAGCACCTCCTTGCATTTACTAAAAGCAAGTAAACGCTGGCAGATAAACATTTGGTAATGGCGATACTGAAATGTTGTTCTGAAACCGAAAACGTATTACAAGCGTAAGAAGTACGGGATTCTATGAGAGAGGGCTCGGCGGCCGATTCTTCCTCTACCTCCTTCGGGTTCTAAAACACAGCATAGTTATAACGCATTCAGCACGTAAACGTGACGCCTAAATTTTGATAAATGCCATAAAAGAATATGAAGGCAGTCACTTACCATCGCTTTATTTATGTGCAGATGCAGGGAGGCCGTGAAGCTAAATACCCGAAGGTTAAAAAGAGGTTTCGTTTTCACAATGAGCAACTGCGTCGAACCCCTTCCGATTCCATCACCTGGCTGCCACATTAAGTTTGTTTTTTTACCCTTATATGAAAATGAGCATTTCTCCTTAAAGCTTGGAACGCAAAAGGCACCTGTCACATTTGACAGGAAGGTCTGCTTTCATAATTCAGATACATTAACCAAATAATTTTATATGAAGAATTCCTATAGTTTTAAAGCAAAAAAAGACAAATCAGTTAATTAAAACTATACTAAAAGTCAATTAATTCAGCACTTTTTAAAATAACATGAGTAGTCTCCCCCCATGCTTAGAGTTTTACATTCAGCAGTAGGTATGCGAATGCTGCCAAAAATAGCAGCTGTTGTTATTACTATGGCAAAACAAGGAGCAAATTATCATAAAACAACTTTGGGAATGACGCCTCCCTGCACACTCTCTGAAAGTACGCTTGAAATTTTTTACATAGTTTAACACAACTATGATATATTCCCATGCAAAAACAAAATTATACTCCTTCCTCACGCCTCTTCCTGTCTGCAAAGTAACACACAAACAGACAAGTGGCACCCTCACACAAGCTTGGCGGTGGGAGCCGAGTGTTTACTGTGATTGGACGCGCTTGGGCGTGACGAAACACGCCGGAAATGTATGATTGGTTGTGCCCCACGCGGTAAACAGGGGCGGCGACTACAAACTGACGTCTCGGTTGTCACGTGCTGTAGAACGCGGGCGATGACGGCATTGATTAATAGTTTTTATTACTTTTTTCTGTATAAATACTTTAAAACGTTAGGTGTTCTAATTATTTTTAATGCGAAATTAATATTAACTGGTCGGTAAAAACCATAGTAGTTCATCACAATAATTATAAAACGTCAGACTTTATCCTTTACATTAACTGACACCAGAAGAGTTACAAGCAAATATTTATGCAAAAAATGTAATTGATGTACTTTGTAATTCTTGTGTATTTTATAAAGTAGAGGTTAATTGTGTTTAGAAAGGTGTTAGACGTTTCACCACATAGCTTTTATTTCAGAAATAAAGCTTTAAATAAAGTTTACTTTAAAATAATTTATGTAATAGGTAACAGATTTTATTCTAATTTACCAATGTAATTTTAGTTTCGATTTATTTAATAGATTGATAATTATTTAATGGAAATAGAGAAAAGTTTTACGGATTATGGGCAGTATGTGACATAATACTTCAGATTTACAGCTTTTACAGTCCATTGATCTCTTTTCTAAACTCTTTTCCTTTTTTGAATATCCTATCACAGCAGGCAATGCTCCTGCAGCACTAGCCACAAGGAAACATACAACAGGGCATCCTCCCTCTTTTGATTCATGTATAGAATCGTCAATCCATCTGTGAAGTACCTTGAGGAAATCCATCCATACATTAGACATAGGTGTGAATGCTGCACAGACTGGTAGTGTCTCTAGAGAGCTGTCAGGTAACCACATTCATCAACTTTCTGCAAATTAGTGACTAAACATGACAATGATGGGTGTGCCTGGGGCATGGGCACTATCAGAATGGCACAGGGCAGGACAGAATTCACTGGCAGCCTCCAGGGGAGATGGAATAACATTGACAACAGGATAGGCCTCACCACTGTTACTAATTATGGCTAATGTGATCTTATTACATAATGTTCTAGTTATTTATCCTAATTTAGGGTCATGGCTGGAGAGGGCACAGACGCTCCAGGAGGCATTAGGGGTAATACAGAAATCAGTCAAATGACAGGGTAGCAGCCCATCATAGGATCTACTTGGCAAACTGGTGCACAGGGCTAACTTAGAGTCACCAAATAACCTAACTTATTTATATACAGTAGAATAGAAAAGACAGAAGCATATTTGTCCTCTGGGAGAAATTTGACTTTTTACAGAAGTTCCTTACATAAATAAATATACACACACACCATGGTCTGAACACACACCAGAATAACTAAAAAGAAAGAAAATTAAAAAGAAAGAAATCTTCTGTCTTGGTAGTTTAAAAGTCACAGTGAGGCATTATGCAGGCATATTGGTGTTAGTATAAAGCACGGGTGGGCAGATTCAGTCTTGGAGGGCCGCAGTGGTTGCAGGTTTTTGTTCCAACCCAGTTCCTTAATTAAAAACCAGTCCTTGTCAATTATTTCATTTCATGGCTTGCTAGTGCTTTAACTCTGCCATGTCAAGTCATTCTCATATCCTAGATTTTTTTTTCCTTTCTAAGAATATCATCCAAATGATGTGAAGTCTAAAACAGACGTTTTATTCTCAGTCCTTCACTTTTTTCTTTTCACTTTCCTTCCAAGTATTTAATTAAACCCAACAGTGCATGATAAATACACACAGGTGTAAATGGGAACACACTAAATGAAGAAATGCTGGTCTCTTTTGTCATTTGCATCTTATTGCTAATTGAGAGCAATTAAAATCCAAGACTACAGCTGTTTAAGACTATAATAAGCAATAAGGGTTCAAAATCTTAATGAGCGAGACAACTAAAGTGAAGTAGAAGTGTTACTTGAGCAATAAGTGCTTCTTATTAGGCAATTGGTTTGGAACAAAAACCTGCAGTCACTGCAGCCCTCCAGGGCTATATTTGCCCACCCCTGGTATAAAGGAACCTCAGTACCGTTTCTTTACACACTGCTGCTGAATAATTAGTTTGCTGAAAGTCCTCAGTGTTAGTGTTTCAGAGGGATGAAGTGCAGCATTGTTCATAATGGCACTCTGTTTTGTTTTAATTCCCCCTTTCATTACCACTTCCAGTAGGCCTAGAGTGTTTCCCATAACTGTGTTCACACTTCTCATTAGTTCCTTGATTTGCTTGGCATCTCTTGAAGTGATGTTTCCAGCCCAGCACACCACAGCGTAGAAAATCGCACAAGCCATCATTGAGTTGTAGAAGATGTGAAGGATGTCACATCCTATACTAAACGAACACAGTCTCCTAAGAAAAAGGAGCCTGCTCTGCCCTTTCTTATATAGTTCCTCTGTGTTCTGAGACCAGTCCAACCTTTTGTTATAGTCTCCTCTCAGACTGTCAGCTACACCAAATTCACTTTGAAAAATATGCAATAAAAAACAATCAGACCAGGGCAAGGCTATACAGCAATGATTATACCTAAATGATGCATGTACATCCATCCATTTTCCAACCCAAAAAATATATTATTATTATTTTTCATTTCTGCTTATTATTATTAATACTATGTTATAGTGCTTGCCTTTTTTCATTCTTGTGCTATGCACTTCTTGGGCTTTGCAAGGAATAACTTTCAGAATGTCCATTGTTTTGCAGCAATTTCAATAAAACGGATAGTGAAGCTGTTAGGCAGACCCTGACTGCTTTATTATATCAAAATAATATCTTGAAAGTTACAGTGCTATCACACCTTCACATTTCAGAAACTCACTATTACTAGATCCTGGTCGTGCTGGGGCAACTGGGGCTTCTGAATTGCATGCCCTATATAACGTTGCACCCTCCAGATTTTCTGCACACCCAAACACCAACTGGACAAAACAACCACCCATGCATTGATAGTGCCACAGCTATCAAAGAAAGAGACAGAGCACATCCTGACAGCTACATAATTATTCATACTGCTGTTACTCAAATGGAACTCCTCAGGCAGTGCATAATCTTGATTGTATTCTGAAAAATCCATTTGCACAAGTCTAAAATTATTGTGTCATGATTTATTTTCTGCTTAGGTTACTTTATTGCAATTGTGGCTTTGAGGGGGCACTGTGAGCAGAACTACCTTTCTGCTGTGAGGATCCCAGTATTTTACTTGGTCCTTTTGCGGTATTAGCACTCCCTGATGGGCACATCTTTACTTTAGCATGTAATTTTAAATTAAATATTTACACTTCAACAACATTTTGATGTTATTAAATATGGCAATGATCATAAAACTTCTTTTCAAAATCAATAAAAGATAACTTGAATACATTTCAAAAGTGCTTGTTTTACAATTTTTTTAACGTTCTTTGGCCTTTCATATTTTGTAGTTAAACATTATTAACTCACCCAGAAGATCCAAAGTCATTCTGGTGGCTAACTGTGACAGATTAACACCTTACATTTTCTGTATTTACTTTTTTCCAGGTTAGGGTAGTAAGCGACTGTAGCTTATAATGGCAGGAAGAGTGGGAAAGCAAAAACCACGTTATTCTGTTAAAGGGGACACTCACTCACACTGGGTAAGGTTAGAATCACCAATCAATCCAAAGCAAATCCACTTGAGGAGACCCACATGAACAAATCTAAAATGGAATGATCCCTACCTGAGAATCAAATTCAAATCTAACAGCTGTTCATTGTAACATATTTGTTAAAATTTTGTTTAATTTTTGTGGATAGTATTTTTTGTTATGTTTGTTTTATATATATATTAGTGATGTCTTCATGTCACCATTTTGCCCATTTGTTTTTTCATGTGCATTGCCATTTTGTGTACCTGATTCCCAAGTTTGCCCAACCAGTCTACATGTGTTTTGTGGACTTAGAAAAGGCATTCGACCGTGTCCCTCGGGGGAATCCTGTGGGGGGTACTCCGAGAGTATGGGGTACCGGCCCCCCTGATAAGGGCTGTTCAGTCCCTGTACGATCGGTGCCAGAGCTTGGTCCGCATTGCCGGCAGTAAGTCGAACCCGTTTCCAGTGAGAGTTGGACTCCGCCAGGGCTGCCCTTTGTCACCGATTCTGTTCATAACTTTTATGGACAGAATTTCTAGGCGCAGCCAGGGCGTTGAGGGGGTCCGGTTTGGTGGGCTCAGGATTGGGTCACTGCTTTTTGCAGATGATGTTGTCCTGTTTGCTTCATCAGGCCGTGATCTTCAGCTCTCTCTGGATCGGTTCGCAGCCGAGTGTGAAGCGGCTGGGATGAGAATCAGCACCTCCAAATCCGAGACCATGGTCCTCAGCCGGAAAAGGGTGGAGTGCCCTCTCAGGGTTGGGAGCGAGATCCTGCCCCAAGTGGAGGAGTTCAAGTATCTCGGGGTCTTGTTCACGAGTGAGGGAAGAATGGAGCGTGAGATCGACAGGCGGATCGGTGCGGCATCCGCAGTAATGTGGGCGTTGCATCGGTCTGTCGTGGTGAAAAAGGAGCTGAGCCGCAAGGCGAAGCTCTCAATTTACCAGTCGATCTATGTTCCTACCCTCACCTATGGTCATGAGCTATGGGTAGTGACCGAAAGAATGAGATCGCGAATACAAGCGGCTGAAATGAGTTTCCTCCGCAGGGTGTCTGGGCTTTCCCTTAAAGATAGGGTGAGAAGCTCAGTCATCCGGGAGGGGCTCAGAGTAGAGCCGCTGCTCCTCCGCATCGAGAGGAGTCAGATGAGGTGGCTCGGGCATCTGATCAGGATGTCTCCTGGACGCCTCCCTGGTGAGGTGTTCCGGGCACGTCCAACCGGGAGGAGGCCCCGGGGAAGACCCAGGACACGCTGGAGGGATTATGTCTCTCGACTGGCCTGGGAACGCCTTGGGATTCTCCCGGAAGAGCTAGAAGAAGTGGCCAGGGAGAGGGAAGTCTGGGCATCTCTGCTCAAGCTGCTGCCCCCGCGACCCGACCTCGGATAAGCGGGAGACAATGGATGGATGATTCCCAGTGAATGCTGCATGGCTGTGAGTGTGGAAGAAAAAAAAGACATATGGGTCACAAACATTTAGGGTAAAGTGTTTTGATATGCTTTCCATATTAAAATATACCATTCATTATAGAAATAGAACAAAATGGTTAATAAATGTCAGAAACCTGTTCAGGCATATTAGGAAACCTGATAAAGGTCAAGAGAACAACAAAGACAAGAATGTACCAGGAGCAGGCTGATATAATATACTAAATGTATGATTAAGAGATCAGCAGATATGCTGTCCCTCCATTGAGTCAGCACCTTAATGTGGCTTTGTGGTTTGTGTGATTCAATGATCCCCTGCGCAATGCCGTTGGGCGTCATGTACTCCAGGTAGGGCGACCCATGGCGTAAGGTCAGAGGTGAGGTCCTGACTAAGACAGACTCAACTACCCGCACCCTGTTCCGCCAAGGGTCCATCCAAAGTGGTGCAACTTCCTGCTGTACCCTGTCCTCTTGAACATGGCTTGCCACATGGACTCCCGACAGGAAGTGAGGCCGTGTGATTGAGGACTGCACACCCTTACTACAACCAATAAACGACTCATTTGCATTGGCTCTTCCTTACGTCTATCTTCCATCTAGATATCCTGTAAACAATAAAACTGGACAGTTGTCACCAGTGTTAATTCTGACAATAGATTTTGATTTATTTTTAGTCTTGATCTTCTGACTAAACTGCATTTTAGTTTTATACACATTTTAGTCATTTAATTATTGTTAGTTTTAGTTTAGATTTAGTCGACAAAAGAATTAATTTTAGTCGAGAAAAAGTAAATCGCATTTGGTCAACTAAAAGTCAAAATCAGATGGATATCTTGTTTAAAACATGTATATGCACAGAATATATGGAACTTCTAAACTATTATACTAACATGTATGATAATGAGCCAAAAATGAAGAGTATGTGTATAAACAATTTAATCCAAAAGATCTTGCTCAGATAATGGCAGCTCTGGTCTGTCACCACAGTTTTCTAGCCTTCAACATGCATTAGTTATGCTGCTGTATGATTTTACTGAAAAAGGCTGGACCAAGCAGCACACTTTTAATTTCAGCACAGGGTTTATAAAGAATGAGATCATCATGGATTATCTGATTTATCTGACCATGTACACATTTTAAATGTAATCTCTGATATGTTGTCTTCAGCAACTGAAAAGAACTACTTAAAATACTAAAAATAAAAAATAAATTTTCAAACATTATTATATCTGTACTGTTGGATTAGTGAATTCCAGAATAATTTGGGACACTTACATTTAAACAAATTCTTAAAAGCTATTTTTGTAACAAAATACTTTTAAAATCTGGTTTGCCAAAGAATCACTCTATTAGGTTTGCAACATTTGCTACTGTAAGATTTATATTTACATCATTAGCTTGTTTAATGGATGAGTCAATTTTTTTTACATTAATCCAATATTTCAGAACTCTTGTAAAAGAACCTTTGCTGTGTGGTTTCCAAAGTGCGTCACACGGGTGATCAGACTTTGTTACTGTTGAGCCACTGTGCAAATCCAGACTTACAAATGTTACCTGTAGTCAATTAATTTTAACTGAGAGACTAGACTGCATTACATTCACTAACATACCATTCTAACATATGACATAAGTGCTTTTACTATGTTCTTCAAATTTTAGGGCTTATGCTCATAAACATTAGTTTGCCTTCAACAACCAAACGAATAACACAAATTTGGTGTTTGCAGATTAATATTCAGCAATGAAGCAATACCATTTTGCTGTACTGTACATATACATATCGTATTAATTGGGAGATGTGCTTCAAGCACTGAAGTCCTAAATACATTTTATGTTAGTACTACCAAATGGAGCACCTCATTTCATCAATGATATAGACAAGCCAAATAGCCACTTCTTTTGAAACATACCTCAATTTTCAATTACTATGACTGTTGTTGTCACTGCCACTGTGCCCGTATGTGTAAGTGGAGGCGTGTCTGGTGGTTTCACCAACAACCCTGAACTGTATTCACCAGTTACAATCAAAGAACGAATGTGAAACTTCTGTTCCTTTATCAGGAATATGTAGGAAAATGTATTAAAAGCAAATGATCCCCCTGTCGTTTCATCTGCTGCAACAATTGCGTGACACTACAAGCTAAGTTGAGGCTGCTCATTGCACGTAGTTGCGCTCTTATTTTTCATCAATAATGATTTTAAAGCCTTCATTTTTTGTCATTAAAGGTGCATTTGTTTTTGTTTCATTTTCGTCACAGAAAAGATGTTGATTTAGGCTGGTTTGTGCTCTATGCTAAACACCTCATGTCTTTTAACCAATCACAGTATGATATGTAAATTCAGTTATCAATAAGTATGACCTTCTGCTTTTACTCTGTGACCATTCTCATCATGCTGTAAAAGACTGCTCTGAGAGATGCTCCCTCTTCAGCATGGTGCTGTGGATGTAATACATGATGCAGATGGACAAGCTTTGCTCCTGCCTGATTACTATTTTAAAGGTTTTTTCTGATTTGTCCTATTAGTGGAGAAATTTCTTTCTTTAATTAAGATGTTGATTTCTACCACACTAGGCATGTGACACATGATATCATGGCAATAAATACAAATACGGTAATTGAACCAAATACAAGTGAAAAGATCGGTTTGTGATGCATTCATTTCTGTTGTTCAAGTTTTTATTTTCTTTTCTATTTATTAGAATATTAAGTTGAAAAGAAAAAAATTCTTTTAAATAGACCTACACGCATTAATAGACTGTCTTAACAAAGATAATGAAAGAAAATCCTTTTGTGTAAGAACAAAAGAGGACAGCATGGCACCTTTTTGTTTATAACTATCATTTAGAATAATGAACTTAATATTTTACATGCTGTACAGAAAAACAATACAGAAATGTGAAGTGTAGTTTTATGCCTGCGTTAGCAAAAATAAGGAACACCAAGTAATACAAGATAGTATATACAAATTAAGTTTTATTATGTCATTACTTCATCTGTGTTGTGATGTACTGCCCTGCTATTCAAAGTCCTTTTCAGTCTGGAAAGTGACACAGTTACCAAACCAAACAAAAATAATCATAACATTTTTTTCAATAACAACATGAATAAAAAAAGAAGAAAAAAACAGAGGTAATTGGTTATAACTTGATTACTTAACAATACACAAAAGATACCAATATGTATAACACAAATAACTTGTTAAAAGGCACAAACAAAACAATGACTATTAATTGTTTACTGTTTTGCCAGTTTAAAAATGCTCAACACCGGTCATAACATGATCAACTTTTAGCAGCTCAGCTATGTTTCAACAAACACAGCAGTCTCATTATTTATTACACAGTGCATTCCCTGCTCATAGACAGCAAAAGGACATTTAGAAGACACCATACTGCATCCTCATTCTATTAGCAACACACAAACAGAATACGCAGTAGTGTCACCTAAATTCATTGCAATGTCTGTTACTAACATTTAGTATGACAACTTAGTGTCCTTTTTTGCAATATCATTCCAAATTTTAATGTATTTTTAATAATTTTGTAACAAGCAGCATGTAATTTCACTAGCTAAGCTGTATCACATACTGTACATTCTTGTTTACAATAATTAAATGAATTACAACATGAACATTAGAAGGTAATTTTCTAAAGCATAACAACCTGGATATAGTATGAGGCCTGCATCGTTTGTTTGACAGACATTGGAGCAGTTCATTAGCACAGCGATGAACATTATTATGACAAGAGCAGGTGTGTTCACATTAAAAAGAGATTACAGAATGCATTTATAGTGTGCAAATCTTTTTTCCAAAATACCAGATTCTTTAATATTTTTGTGGGTATGCTTACTTCAAATTCCTCTGGTTTAACTTATATTGTACTACTTGCTTGATAAACCGCTTCTGATCAAAAGGACAACAAAACAAAGCAGATTTAAATTTTGCTTCAAGATGAACCCAGCATTTTGGGTTTGAGTCCTTCAGTTATCTATTGTCAGATTACTCCAGTTTTCCTCGCACACGAAAGGTCAACTCAAGATTCAAAATTGGCTGTCTGAATGCGATTGTGTGTGTGAACTGGTTTTGTGATGTACTGGCAGATTATCCTGGTTTGCTTTCTAAACTGCATCTCCATAAGTAGATTTGAAAAATATACATACATTATATAAGCAATAAAAGGAAATACTATACTACAGGTTCTGAAGTTACAGATAAAGTAAAATAAGGAAAAATAAAAATAAATCATATAAATTAACTGTGTTGAAAGGTAATCATTTTTTAATCATCACTTCCATGCTTGATTTTTGCCTCTTTTTTTTGCAACATAAATTCAGTAACAGTATAATGTTTATAACAGTTCAGAATTGCCTCTTAGAGCTCATCAAAAAAAATAAAAATAAAAAATAAACTCCTTAGCATTTTTACTCAGGCTGCAAAAACCATGCTAAAAGCATTAGTCCCAAGTGTCACTCAGACAATTGTACAGATGCATCTTGCGTAAGTGTTAGAACTGAGAATCACTCTGGCTGTAAAAGTGTTGTCAGTGCTGCTGTTCTTTGGAAGAATTATGTCTGAGTGCAGGTTTTCACTAATTATGAAATATCTGCACTTTACCAACAACGAAGACTTTGATGAAAATATCCACCCAGCACCCAAACTGAAGAAAATTTGGGAGATACACAAGGCCTTTGTAGCAAAATTTTGGAGCGTTTACATTCTGGACCATGATGTCAGCATCGATGAAAGGGTAGACTGTCATGGATAAAGTACATTGTGTCAAAAAGAGTAAGATTTAGCATAAAATTTTACGAGATTTGTGAATCTAAAACGGGATACATTTAGAATTCAGTTCTGTATACAAGGAAAGGGACAATGTTTGATCCAAAATGCTACATCATTGGTGCTGACTTTGATAAATGCTCTGCGGGATCAAGTTTACTGTGTAACCATGGACAATTTATACTTCACCAGAGCTATTTGACATCTTGCTGCAAAGAAAGTCTGACGCATATGGAACAGTGCATCTCAACCGTCGTGGCATGCCCTTTAGACATTGGCAGAGCTAAATTACAGCAAGGTGTGCTAGTAGCTTGGCAAAAGGGTAAAGTGCTTAGGCTGAGATGGAAAGACAAGACGCATGTTTGTCTTCTTAGCACTGTACATAATGCAGCTATGGTCACTGTACAGGCAAAAGGCAATAAGCAGATTACAAAGCCTTGTGCTGTGGTCAACTACAATAACACAATGGACAGCGTAGATTGTGCAGATCAAGAACTGACTTTCTATCCCGTTAAGCGGAGACAACAAAATTTAAATACTACAAAAAGATATTTTGTCATGTAGTGGAACAGTGCATTTTGGAATGCATTCGTCTTATACAAATAAAAAGCTGGCGAAACTGTATCTCATGCAAACTTTACATGCCAGCTTGTACAACAAATCATTGCTGTACATCCACTGTCCACACTATCGCTAAAAAGACAAGTTCGACCTAACACATTGCGGATCAATCCAGAGCGTCTTATTGGTAGACATTTTGAGCATATACCTCCAACAGAAAGAAAAAAAAAAACAGAATCCAACTCAAAAACTGATAAACCTGGAAAAAAAATCTGAAAAGAAACACACTATTATTGTCCCGACTGTGACATTGGATTGTGTCTTTCACCGTGCTTTACCACACAAACGACTCATTTTGAGATTATATGCAGTTTTTACATGGTTTTTTGGAATAAAATGCAACGCTAAAGAGGTTAA